>NW_022263035.1:0-91768 GCF_002021735.2 Oncorhynchus kisutch | reverse complement strand
TGGGGACATGACTCTGGAGGCCTTGACTCTGGAGCACCAAAAACTGCTTCATCAGCTTCTTCTGCAAGACAAATCATGTTGTCAATAAGACAACCTCGAGTTTGCTTTAGCCGGTCTGAATTGACAGGTGGCGGGGTTTGTACTAGGGATGTGCCAGCAGCATACCACCATGCATCCCACTGCTGGCTTCAATCTGAAACTAAGCAGGGTTGGTCCTGGATGGGAGACCAGATGCTGCTGGAAGTGGGTGTTGGAGGGCCAGTAGAAGGGCCTCTTTCAATTCCCCAGTGTAGTGATTGGGGACATTAACCTGTGTAGGGTGCCGGCTTTCACATGGGGCGTTAAACGGGTGACTGGTTACTAGAGATCCCTTGGCACTTATTGTAAGAGGGGTATGAACTCCAGTGTCATGACTAAATTCCAAATCTGGCCCTCATACCATCATGGCCACCTAATCATCCCCAGCTTCCAATTGGCACATTCATCCCCTTCCTCTCCCCTGTAACTATTCCCCAGGTCATTGCTGTAAATGAGAATGTGTTCTCAGTCAACTACCTGGTAAATACATGTGCATCTTCCTTTTCAAGGTAATTTGATACAGGAATCAGTAAGTTTAAATTTTAAGCGGTTGTTTAGGAGAACAAATCGATGCACTGACATTAGTTTAAAAAACGCATAAATTTTCCTTTTGAAATAAAAATGTGCTGTTGTTGATGGAGCTCATGAGCTGGACCTCGCTGAGCTGGATCTGTCTGAGCTGACTTCTCTCTGAGGTGTGTGTGTGTGGTGTGTGTGTGGTGTGTGTGTGTGTGTGTGTGTGTGTGTGTGTGTGCGTGTGTGTGTGTGTGTGTGTGTGTGTGTGTGTGTGTGTGTGTGTGCGTGTGTGTGTGTGTGCGTGCGTGTGTGTGTGTGTGGTGTGTGTTTGTGTGTGTGTGTGTGGTGTGGTGTTGTGGTGTGTGTGTGTGTGTGTGTGTTGTGTGTGTGGTGGGTGTGTGTGTGTGTGTGTGTGTGTGTGTAAATGATGTACAGTGGGTATCATAAGTACCCCCCTTTGTCACGCCCTGGTCAAAGTATTTTGTGTTATCTTTATGTATTTGGTCAGGCCAGGGTGTGGCATGGGTTTTTGTAATTGTGTGTGTTTGTCTTGGGGTTTTGGTGGTGGTATTGGGATGGTTGCTAGTAGGGTTATCTAGCCAGGTCTATGGCTGTCTGGAGTGGTTCTCAATTAGAGGCAGGTGCTTATCGTTGTCTCTGATTGGAACCATATTTAGGCAGCCATGTTCTTTGAGTTTGTCGTGGGTGATTGTCCTATTTGTCTTGATGTCCTTGTTTGGTTGGTTGACACAAGTATGGCTTGTTTTTCGGTTTCGTTTCGTTTATTTTGTTTTGTAGTGTTTAGTGTTTAGTCGTGTTTACGTTTTGTTTAATAAATATGGATCGCAATCGACACGCTGCAGTTTGGTCCGACTCTCATTCATCACCACTAGAAAACCGTAACAGAATCACCCACCACCAACGGACCAAGCAGCGTGTGAACAGGCAGGAGCAGCCCAAAGAGGAGAGAGCGCTATAAGGAGTTCTGGACATGGGAGGAAATCCTAAACGGAGAAGGACCCTGGGCTCAGCCTGGAGAATATCGCCGCCCCAAAGAGGAACTGGAGGCGGAGAGAGCAAAGAGGCGCCGTAATGAGGAGGCAGCACGGCGACTCGGAAGGAAGCCTGAGAATCAGCCCCAAAAAGTGTCTTGGGGGGGGGGGGGCTCAGGGAGAGTGTGGCAGAGTCAGGAGTCAGACCTGAGCCAACTCTCCCTGTTTATCGTGAGGAGCCTAGGAGGAGACCCGAACCAGAGCCGGTGTTGGAGGTGAGCGAGACAGAGACCGTGAAGGATTTAATGGGGAAATTGGAGGAGAGAGAAATGAGGGAGTTGCTGTGTTGGGCTTTTTGCATGGAATTCGCCCGACGGAACGTGTCGGGGATTTGATGGCACCTGGGTTAGCGCTCCATACTCGTCCTGAGGTGCGTGTTAGTCGGCTGGTGAAGTTGGTACCAGCTTCACGTACCAGGCCTCCTGTACACATCCCTAGCCTTGCACGTCCTGTGCCAACACTGCTCTCAAGATCTCCAGTACCTTTCACGGTCTAGCCCATCCTGTGCCACCTCCACACTCCAGTCCTCCGGTAGCAGCTCCCCGCACCAGGCTTCCTGTGGGTGTCCTCGGTCCAGTAACACCAGTACCAGCACCACGCACCAGGCTTCAGTGCGCCTCGCCTGTTCAGCGCAACAGAGTCTCTCTCTCTCCTGCGCTGCTGGATTCTCCCGCCTGTTTAGCGCAGTTAGAGTCTTCCTCCTCTCTGCGCTGCCGGAGTCTCCCGCCTGTTCAGCGCAACCAGAGCTGCCAGTCTACATGGAGCAACAGAGCTGCAGTCTACATGGAGCAACCAGAGCTGTCAGTCTACATGAAGCAGCCAGAGATGTCAGTCTGCATGGAGCAGCCCGAGCTGCCAGTCTGCATGAAGCGCCAGTCTACATGAAGCAGCCAGAGATGTCAGTCTGCATGGAGCAGCCAGAGCTGTCAGTCTGCATGGAGCAGCCAGAGATGTCAGTCTGCATGAAGCAGCCAGAGATGGTCAGTCTGCATGGAGCAGCCCGAGCCGCCAGTCTGCATGAAGCAGCCAGTCTACATGAAAGCAGCCGGAGATGTCAGTCTGCATGGAGCAGCCAGAGATGTCAGCCTGCATGGAGCAGCCAGAGCTGTCAGCCTGCATGGAGCAGCCAGAGCTGTCAGCCTGCATGGAGCAGCCAGAGCTGTCAGTCTGCATGGAGCAGCCAGAGCTGTCAGCCTGCATGGAGCAGCCAAGCTGTCAGCCTGCATGGAGCAGCCCAGAGCTGTCAGTCTACATGAAGGAGCCCGAGCTGCCAGTCTGCATGAAGCAGCCAGTCTACATGGAGCAGCCAGAGCTGTCAGTCTGCATGACGCAGCCAGAGCTGTCAGTCTGCATAGAGCAGCCAGAACTGCCAGTCATCAAGTGAGCTGCCAGTCTACATGGAGCAGCCAGAGCTGTCAGTCTGCACGGAGCTGTCAGTCTGCACGGAGCTGCCAGTCTGCAAGGAGCTGCAGTCCTGCAAGGAGCTGTCAGTCTGCAAGGAGCTGTCAGTCTGTAAGGAGCTGCCAGTCTGCAAGGGGCTGCCAGTCTGCAAGGGGCTGCCAGTCAGCACGGAGCCGCCAGAGCTGTCAGCCTATATGGAGCAGCCAGTGCCGCCAGTCTGCCCAGCGCCGCCAGTGCCCCCAGTCTGCCCAGCGTCGCCAGTCTGCCCAGCGTCGCCAGTCTGCCCAGCGCCGCAGTCTGCCCAGCGCCGCCAGTCTGCCCAGCGCCGCCAGTCTGCCCAGCGCCGCCAGTCTGCCCAGCGCCGCCAGTCTGCCCAGCGCTGCCAGATCTGCCAGTCAGTCAGACTCTTCCAGATCTGCCAGTCAGTCAGACTCTTCCAGATCTGCCAGTCAACCAGACTCTTCCAGATCTGCCAGTCAACCAGACTCTTCCAGATCTGCCAGTCAACCAGACTCTTCCAGATCTGCCAGTCAACCAGACTCTTCCAGATCTGCCAGTCAGCCAGGATCTGCCAGTCAGCCAGGATCTTCCAGATCTGCCAGTCAGCCAGGATCTGCCAGTCAGCCAGGATCTGCTGAGACCTGCCAGCCAGCCAGGATCTGGTAGATCTACCTACCTGCCTGAGCTTCCTCTCACTCCTGAGCTTCCTCTCTCCTGAGCTTTCTCTCACTCCTGAGCTTCCTCTCACTCCTGAGCTTTCTCTCACTCCCGAGCTTCCCCTCAGTCCCGAGCTGCCTCAGTCCCGAGCTGTCCTTCAGTCCCGATCTGCTCCCTCAGTCCAGTGGAGTTCTGGGTGAGGACTACTAGGCCATGGTCGGCGGCGAGGGTGGACTATCCAGGGACGAAGGGAGAGGGGACTAAGACATTAATGGAGTGGGGTCCACGTCCCGCGACCATTGACAGACGCCCACCCGGACCCTCCCTATTGTTTGAGGTGCGTTCGGGAGTCCGCACCTTAGGGGGGGGGGTTCTGTCACGCCCTGGTCAAAGTATTTTGTGTTTATCTTATGTATTTGGTCAGGCCAGGGTGTGGCATGGGGTTTTTGTAATTGTGGTGTGTTGTCTTGGGGTTTTGGTGGTGGTATTGGGATTGCTGCTAGTAGGGTTATCTTGCAAGGTCTATGGCTGTCTGGAGTGGTTCTCAATTAGAGGCAGGTGCTTATCGTTGTCTCTGATTGGGAACCATATTTAGGCAGCCATGTTCTTTGAGTTTGTCGTGGGTGATTGTCCTATTTGTCTTGATGTCCTTGTTTTGTTAGTTGACACAAGTATAGGCTGTTTTCGTTTCGTTTATTTGTTTTTTGTAGTGTTAGTGTTTAGTCGTGTTTACGTTTTGTTTAATAAATATGGATCGCAATCGACACGCTGCAGTTTGGTCCGACTCTCATTCATCACCACTAGAAAACCGTAACACCTTGCGTTACACAGTGGGATCTTTTGTCAATGATCTACACAAAATACACATGTAAAATTGAAACTAAACACATTTACAAATGAATAAAAATGAAATACCTAAAATATAGTCGTTGCATAACTATTCACCCCCTTGTTTAGGCAAGCCTACATTTGTTAAGGAGTAAAATGTGGCTTAACAAATCACATAAATTACATGGACGGTGTGAAAAAATAGGGCAAGACCTTGGAACTAAAGTTCTATCTGACATTTTGGGTCAAAAATGAGTTATTCACATAGAGATTCCCTTTAGGTGGTCCTTTTCATGTGAGATATGTCCGATTTTTCTTGAAATCCATTTACATTGAAATAAAAAGGTATAATCTGAAAGTTCTGTCTGAGCAAACTTCTTTTAACTTGGTGATATGAGGTTCTGTCTTCAATCCAATTACACAATACTGAGTTGTAAGTAAAACATAATTGTCTGTAAGGTGATATACAGGGCATTTGGAAAGTATTAGACCCCTTGACCTTTTTCAAATGTTGTTACATTACAGCCTTATTCTAAAATGGATTAAATGACATATTTCCTCATCAATCTACACACGATATCCCATAATGACAAAGCAAAAACAGGTTTTCAGACAAGTTTGCAAATGTATTAAAGGTTAAAAACAGTAATACCTTATTTCCATAAGTATTCAGACCCTTTAATTTGAGAGTCAAAATTGAGCTCAGGTGCATCCTGTTTCCATTGATCATCCTTGAGATGAGTCCATCTGTTATAAATTCAAATTATTGTACATGATTTGGAAAGGTACATACTGTACCTGTCTATATAAGGTCCCACAGTTGACAGTTCATGTCAGAGCAAAAACCAAGTCATGAGGTGCATGAGGTACAGTATACAGCCACAGCCACAGTTGTTCCCTGTCTACTCTGTACCAGGACTGGTTCCATGGCTGCCATCACTACAGCAATGTTACTTTCAGCCACCTTACATGTATGGGCTTCAGCAAACATGAGACTACAGAGTTGACATGTTTGACCATGGACTACTGTCTGATTTCACAGACTGTCAAAAGAGACAATTTGCAGACTATGCATATAGATCATTAAAATTGATGGACTGTTGATCAATAGTATGAGAAAATACTGCTTATGTTATATAGCTGGTCAACAGATATGGACTGTGAATATAACTTGTTAGTTATATTTGAACTGTGACCCTTGACCTCTGCTCAAGTACTACCTTACAGAAGAGGATTTTCTAGGTCCAGTGCATACGGACTGTTGAAGAAGACAATGTTGGTAATGTTGGGACAACATTTATTGTGTCGGGGAGAGTGTAACAGGTTAAAGGAAATAGTCATAGCCTGTTATACATTAAAAAGTATTAGTAAGTTCATAGTATGTGAGGATCTTAAAACATCTAAGGTTAAAAAGATGCATTCAGTATCAGTTGATAAAGATTGATAACATTCATATAATTGTGTTAAAGTTCAAATCTGTCAAAGGGTACGAATTGTGAGAGTAATGTGTAAACGTTATATTGATTACTTGATTTTGTAGTGCCTAAAAGTGTTAATCTGTGATCTACGAAATGCTCTTAATCTATGAGCCGGAGATCGATTGCTCTGGTCTCCACCCATATTCCTGGGGAAAATCGCGGTCTTTTTCTCATTCAACTAAACGTTAAATTGAGAATACAACACCGTATCACTCTCGTGATTATTTCTCCCTTGTTTTCAGGTACTTTATTGATGATAAAAATAGTAATTTAAATGTTATAACTCACTAACATGTCAAGAGTGTTTAAGGTGTGTCTTAGTAACGTTTTGAGGAAGTTAGAGTTAAGTTTGAAGAGAGTAATATTAGCCCTGCTCGGTTGAAGTGAAGAATAGCATCGTACTGAGAGTAGCTGCCATTTTATGTCGATTGTGAATGAACATGTACGTTGTTAATAAGATATTTTGCTGTGTTATTTGTATAATGGTTTTTCTGTTGTTTTGTAATGTGTTACTTTTGTGAAATTGATTCAACTAAACGTTAAATTGAGAATACAACACCGTATCACTCTCGTGATTATTTCTCCCCTGTTTTCAGGGGCGTAACAAACACTCTGATGCTCAATATCTCAGGTCTATGCTTTATACATATAGAAACTTATAGTCCCAAGGTCTGAAGGGGATGACATGATTTTTTAATGACTACCCTTTCTTCTGTCCCCTGTACATACAACATCTGTAAGGTCCCTCAGTCAAGTATAGAGTTTCAAGCACAGATTCAACTACAAAGACAAGGGAGGTTTTCAAAAGCCTCGTAAAGAAGGGCAGTGCTTGGTAGATGGGTAACAATAACAATTAGACATTGAATATCTCTTTAAGCACAATCAAGTTAATAATTATGTCATCCTATTTGACCTAAATGCAGCCCATGTTTGGTGCAAATCCAACACTTCACATCACGAAGTAACTGCCTCCTTATTTTCAAGCATCGTGGTGGCTGCATCATGATATGGGTAGGCTTGACATCGACAAAGACGGGAGTTTATCAGGATAGAAAGAAATGGGACGGAGCTAAGCACAGGCAAAATCCTAGAGGAAAACCTGCTTTGCACCAGACACTGGGAGATGAATTCACCTTTCAGCAGGACAATAACCTAAAACACAGGGCCAAATATACACTGGAGTTGCTTACCAAGAAGACAGTGAATGTTCCCGAGTGGCCAGGTTACAGTTTTGACTTAAATCTGTTTGAAAATCTATGGCAAGACTTGAAAATTGCTTTCTATCCGTGGTCCCCATCACCTCCTAGACAGACCTTTATGAATTAAAACAGTAATAATAATGGGCAAATATTGCACAGTCCAGGTGTGCAAAGCTCTTCCAATCAAACATCAAATCAAATGTTATTTGTCACATTTGCCGAATACAACAGGTGTAGTAGACCTTACAGTGAAATGTTTACTTACAAACAATGCAGTTTTATGAAAAAGTGTTAAAAAAGTAATTACTCAAATTAACTGAAGTAAAAAATAAATAGATTAAAACAGGAAAATATCAAATAACTAAGGAGCAACAATAAAATAACAGTATCAGGCTATATACAGGGGGTACCGGTATAGAGTCTATGTGCGGGGCTACAGAGTCAATGTGTGTTAGTTGAGGTAATTGAGGTAATATGTACGTGTAGGTAGAGGTAAAGTGACTATGCATGGATAATATACGAGTAGCAGCAGTGAGAGTAGCGGCAGTGTAAAAATGGGGGGGGGGGACACACACAATGCAAATAGTCCGGGTAGCCATTTGATTTGCTGTTCAGGAGTCTTATGGTTTGTGGGTAGAAGCTGTTAAGTAGCCTACACTACCAGTCACAAGTTTGGACACACCTACTCATTCCAGTTGTTTCCTTTATTAGTTACTATTTTCTCTAGAATAATAGTGAAGACATCAAAACTCATGGAATCAGTGGTGAAAAGTACTTAAGTTAAAATACTTTAAGTAGTTTTTAGAGGAATCTGTACTACCTTTCCTTCACTACATTCCTAGAGAAAATGATGTACGTTTTACTCCATCCATTTTCCCTGACACCCAAAAGTTCTAGTTACAATTGGAATGCTTACCAGCACAGGAAAAATGTCCAATTCACACACTTATCAAGATAATGTCCCTGGTCATTCCTACTGCCTCTGATCTGGTGGACTCACTGAACTTAAATGCTTCCTTAAATGCTTCCTTTCTAAATGAGTGTTGGAGTGTGCCCATGGCTGTTAAAAACGTAATAAAAAGGAGTCTGGTTTGCCAAATATAAGGAATTTGATGTATAGCATTTACTTTTACTTTGTACTTTTACTAAAGTATGACAATTGAATGCTTTTTCCACAACTGTACTTAAGTATATTTAAAATCTGATACTTTTAGACTTTTACTCAAGTAGTATTTTACAGGGTTACTTTCAATTTTACTTGAGTCATTTTATATTAAGGTATCTTTTCCTTGTACTCAAGTATGACATTTGAATACTTTTTCCACCTCTGTATGGAATCATGTAGTAACCAAAAAGGTGTTAAACAAATCAAAACATATTTTATATTTGAGATGTTTTAAAGTAGCCACCCTTTTTGCCTTGATGACAGCTTGGCACACTCTTGGCATTCTCTCAACCAGCTTCCTGAGGTAGTCACCTGGAATGCATTTCAATTAACAGGTGTGCCTTGTTAAAAGTGCATTTGTGGAATTTCTTTCCTTCTTAATGTGTTTGAGCCAATCAGGTGACATTGTCTGTAATTTATTTAGAATTCAGGGCACACTTAACCCGCATGGCTACCACAGCATTTTACAGCGATACCATCTGGTTTGCGCTTAGTGGGACTATCATTTGTTTTTTAACAGGACAATGACCCAAAACACACCTCCAGGCTGTGTAAGGGCAATTTGACCAAGGAGAGTGATGGAGTGCTGCATCAGATGACCTGGCCTTCACAATCACCCGACCTCAACCCAATTGAGTTGGTTTGGGATGAGTTGGACCGCAGAGTGAAGGAAAAGCAGCCAACAAGTGCTCAGCATATGTGGGAACTCTTTCAAGACTGTTGGAAAATCTGGTTGAGAGAATGCCAAGAGTGTGCACAGCTGTCATCAAGGCAAAGGGTCCCTACTTTGAAGAATCTCAAATAAAAAATATATTTTGATTTGTTTAATAATTGTTTGGTTACTAGATGATCCCATATGTGTTATTTCATAGTTGTGATGTCTTCACTGTTATTATACAATGTAGAAAATAGTAAAAATAAAGAAAAACCCTGGAATGAGTAGGTGTGTCCACACTTTTGAGTGGTACTGTATATACAGGCTATATATACAGTATATACTGTAAATATCTGAAACAGGATGCAATTTGAATGGAATGGATGGAGAGAGACTGCTTGTGCGTGCTCTGATTTAAAGCAACGATATTAGAGTGATAGGCCGTTTTAAAACACTGCGTCGGCAATTAAAAAATATAGTGATCCCAGAAAGCCAGATTGAGATGTTTAAATTAGACATACATTTAGTCCTTATGTTACCCTAACCTTCTGGCCCACAGCCCTGTGTGCTATCAAATTTCCCATGTTGCCAATTAATGCTTACAGGATGATTAACAATTTATAAACGTCATATCTAAAGCTCTTGTCTGTCCAAGAAGTTAGGGTAAACGGTAGACATGTTATCTGTTATCCACTTAGTTTTAGTTAATATTTCGGGTATATGGGAGGGTCACTATATTTTAAAGTATGGTTTTAGGTCAAATATAGTTTGCTGAAGGGAGGGCCATCCATTTTCATTTCAGAATGGTTCGATTTTCTCCATGTAAGTCTTATCATAAATAACGTTCACTCACTACAACATTCACATTTACTCCACTGTAACATACCCTTTCGATATGGTGTAAGTGTTTTCTGAAATGAAGATGATTTAATTTTACCTGCTCATTGAAGTAGTTCTTGTCCCAGCACCGCTCTACAGTCTGACGGTATTCAGCACTCGGACTGAACATCTTGAGAACAGAAAAACATACCAGGACTTTCTACAAGGACATAATTGAACGATTAAAACTCAAATAAGATATATCATAGGATTTACCTGAGCAGATGTAGAAAGGGCACGCGGGATTTTATTGCTAAAATCCATGAATTATTTGAGGAAATGATAGATGGACTTTTGACAATAACTCAAAATAAAGATGAATAATCGTAGCTAATTCGCAAAGGTGTTTGTGCTTGGGTTGGCGCAAACTAATGTTTTTAGCTAACATTCTGACATTCTGGAGAAATCAAACATTCCATCTCCATAGAAATTGATTGTGAACATACTGTTATGGAGTGTGCGTATTGTTGCGTAATACTGTAGGCTACAGGTTCGATAATTGTCACACACTGTGTGTGACAGGTGATGCGCTGCGCTCTCGTTCCTCACTCGTAAAAGCTAAAGCAAAAATGCATGATGTCGATTATCAAATAACGAAAACATCAACATAGGAATAAATGTCAGCAAAATGATTTGTTTGATTTGATTGACTCCTGCGTAATTAAATATACAAACATGTATTTGGCAATGGTTAGCCTTTAAGTTAAATACAATCTACATTTATTTACACTTGCAAATAGCCTACATCTATAATCTATTTGCAAATAACAATAATGTATATGATTGTTACAGTAATTTAATACACTGATGCACCGAACCACAACAGTGTTTTGTGAAATAGGCCTCCGTGTATTTCAGGAGAATGTTGCCAATTATATTTTAGCAGTTTTTCGACTATGTCTCAAAATCTGTGTATTGGACTCAAGTGACACAAGATACATTTTCGTTCATTATATCCCCTTCAAAGTATAAACATATCAAAGGAATTTCTCCATTTTCTCAGCTGAGCTGCTTCAGGAGACATCAACAGGACATCAACAGGAGTGCATTGTATGCTTGAAACCCACCTCAGTGCAAGCCAGGCAGTGTGTGTGTGTGTGTGTGTGTGTGTGTGTGTGTGTGTGTGTGTGTGTGTGTGTGTGTGTGTGTGTGTGTGTGTGTGTGTGTGTGTGTGTGTGTGTGTGTGTGTGTGTGTGTGTGTTCGTGTGTGTGTGTGTGTGTTTGTGTTCGTGAGCGTCTGTCTGTGTGTGTGTATGTGTGTGTGTGTCAAAGAGTAGAAGTGGGAAACCTGGATGGAGGGCATTGGCGGAAGCTGTAGATCCGCGCCTGCGTGGGTCTCGGGGGGTGTTGTGTTGTTGAAAGGTGTGGGAATCTGACTGGAGTTTAAATACAGCACAGCAACACTCTCGACGGATGTACTGCACGGTGCTGTAGTCGTTGTGTCTCAACGTTTTCCTACTAGTTCTTCCCATGGTCTTGCTCCCAGTCTCACCACAGCCCCCACCCATCATGTTGGGAGAGGCATGGCCATCATAATCATCTGGAAGTGAAATGAACCAGATCCCTGCTGCAAAGTAAACTGTAAAGCTTTCTTTGGTTTCCCTAATCTATCTAGTCCAACAGGGACCCCTGTTTATTACCCATAGAGATTTTGCAATCAAAGAAAGAGAGATTATTGGATATGGCCCTATCTTTCTGACTGCCATCAATCCACGGTTTCTGGTTTGGGAATGTTTTAATTGTTGCTATGGGAACGGCATCTTCAATGCACTTTCTAATGAACTCGCTCACCGAATCAGCGTATTCGTCAATGTTGTTGTTGGACGCAGTGTTGGACGCCTTGCGGGGGAGGGCCTTATATGCGTCGAGGAAGTTAGAATAGCAATGATCCAAGGCTTTACCAGCCCTGGTTGCGCAATCGATATGCTGATACAATTTAGGGAGTCTTGTTTTCAGATTAGCCTCGTTAAAATCCCCAGCTACAATGAATGCAGCCTCAGGATATGTGGTTTCCAGTTTGCATAGAGTCAAATAAAGTTCGTTCAGGACCATCAATGTGTCTGCTTGGGGGGGAATATATACGGCTGAGATTATAATCGAAGAGAATTCCCTTGGTAGGTAACGCGGTCGATATTTCATTGTGAGGAATTCTAAATCAGGTGAACAGAAGGACTTGAGTTCCTGTAAGTTGTTGTGACCACACCACGTCACGTTAACCATAAGGCATACGCCCCCGCCCCTAATCTTACCAGAAAGATGTTTGTTTCTGTCGGTGCGATGTGTGAAGAAACCAGCTGGCTGCAACGATTCCGTTAGAGTCTCTCGAGTGAGCCATGTTTCCGTGAAGCAAAGAACGTTACAGTCTCTGATGTCCCTCTGGAATGCTACGCTTGCTCGGATTTCATCAACCTTGTTGTCAAGAGACTGGACATTGGAGAGAAGAATGCTAGGGAGTGGTGCGCGATGTGCCCGTCTCCGGAGCCTGACCAGAAGACCGCTTCGTTTCCCTCTTTTTCGAGGTCTTTGTTTTGGGTCGCAGGCTGGGATCCATTCCGTTGTCCTGGGTGAAAGGCAGAACACAGGATCCGCTTCGGGAAAGTCATATTCCTGGTCGTACTGATGGTGAGTTGACGTTGCTCTTAAATTCAGTAGTTCTTCCCGACTGTATGTAATGAAACCTAAGATTGCCTGGGGTACCAATGTAAGAAATAACACGTAAAAATACAAAAAACTGCATAGTTTCCGAGGAACGTGAAGCAAGGCGGCCATCTCTGTCGGCGCCGGAAGTAGTCATATATCACTAGCCAATTTAAATATATCACTAGCCACTTTAAACAATGCTACTCAATATAATGTTTACATACCCTACATTACTCATCTCATATGTATATGTATATGTATATATTGTACTCTATATCATCTACTGCATCTTTATGTAATACATGTATCACAAGCCACTTTGTTTACATACCCTACATTACTCATCTCATATGTATATACACTGTACTCTATACCATCTACTGCATCTTGCCTATGCCGTTCTGTACCATCACTCATATATCTTTATATACATATTCTTTATCCCTTTACACTTGTGTGTATAAGGTAGTAGTTTTGGAATTGTTAGGTTAGATTTACTCGTTGGTTATTACTGCATTGCCGGAACTAGAAGCAAAAGCATTTTGCTACACTCGCATTAACATCTGCTAACCATGTGTATGTGACAAATACATTTGATTTGATTTACTAGTTTAATAGCATATTGTAATGGTTTTCTGGGGAAAGAGAGGCGGACCAAAATGCAGCGTGGTTAGTTTTGTACATCTTTAATAGAGAGGAAAGTACAACAATCTACAAAACAAGAAACGTGAAAAAACCAAAACAGCCCTATCTGGTGCCACAAACACAAAGACAGGAACAATCACCCACAAAACAGGCTACCTAAATATGGTTCCCAATCAGAGACAATGACTAACACCTGCCTCTGATTGAGAACCATATCAGGCCAAACATAGAAATAGACAAACCAGACACACAACATGGAATGCCCACCCAGCTCACGTCCTGACCAACACTAAAACAAGGAAAACACACACGAACGATGGTCAGAACGTGACAGTACACCCCCCCCCCCCCAAGGTGCGGACTCCGAACGCACAACCTAAACCTGTAGGGGAGGGTCTGGGTGGGCATCTGTCCGCGGTGGCGGCTCTGGCGCTGGACGTGGACCCCACTCCATAATTGTCTTAGTCCACTTAGCGTCCCTTGAGTGGTGACCCTCACTGCTAACCTTGGCCTAGGAACCCTAACAACGGGCCCCACTGGACTGAGGGGCAGCTCCGGACTGATGGGCAGCTCCGGACTGAAGGGCAGCTCGGAACTGAGGGGAAGCTCAGGCAGGTTGATGAATCTAGCAGATCCTGGCTGGCTGGTGGTTCCGGCAGATCCTGGCTGACTGGCAGTTCTGGCAGATCCTGGCTGACTGGCGGTTCCGGCAGATCCTGGCTGACTGACGGCTCTGGCAGATCCTGGCTGACTGACGGCTCTGGCAGTTCCTGGCTGACTGGCGGATTCTGGCTGAATGGCGGATCCTGGCTGACTGGCAGTTCTGGCAGATCCTGGCTGACTGGCAGTTCCGGCAGATCCTGGCTGACTGGCGGTTCCGGCAGATCCTGGCTGACTGGCGCATCCTGGCTGACTGGCAGTTCTGGCAGATCCTGGCTGACTGGCAGTTCTGGCGGATCCTGGCAGACTTGCGGATCCTGGCTGAATGGCGGATCCTGGCTGAATGGCAGTTGTGGCAGATCCTGGCAGTTCTGGCAGATCCTGGCTGAATGGCTGATCCTGGCTGAATGGCGGATCCTGGCGGATTTAACTGATCCTGGCTGACTGGCGGCTCTGGCGGATCCTGGCTGACTGGCGGCACTGGCGGATCCTGGCTGACTGGCGGCACTGGTGGCTCCTTGCAGACTGGCGGCACTGGGCAGACGGGCGGCACTGGCGGCTCTGGGCAGACGGGCGGCTCAGTCGTCGCTGGGCAGACGGGCGGCTCAGGCGGTGCTGGGCAGACGGGCGGCTCAGGCGGCGCTGGGCAGACTGGAGGCACTGGAATGAGGGGCGGGAGCTCTGGCAGCGCTGGACAGGCGGGAGACTCCGGCTGCGCTGGAGAGGAGGAAGGCTCTGGCCACGTTGGACAGAGAAGCTCTGGCGCCTCTGGACTGAGGGGCTCTGGTGCCACTGGACTGAGGGGCTCTGGCGCATCTAGACTGAGGGGCTCTGGCGCCTCTGGACTGAGGGGCTCTGGCGCATCTAGACTGAGGGGCGGATACTCTGGTAGCGCCGGACAGGCGGGAGCACCTGTGTGGACGGAGAGACAGCCTGGTGCAGGGTGCCGGCACTGGTGGTACCGGGCTGGGGACACACACCTCAGGGCGAATGCCTTGCATACGACGCCAAATCAACTGCTCTCTCTCTTCACACTCCCCCAATTCTATTAACACCTCCTCGAGTGTCTCCTCATCTCCCATCCGTTCACTCTCCTCCATTCTGTCCAATAACTCCTTGACCCTCTCAGACTCAGCCCTCAGCTTCGCCGATAGCTCCGATAAAATCCATGGCTCTTTACAGTAAACAGGGGGAGTTGGCTCAGGTCTGACCCCCCCCCCAATACATTTTTGGGGGTGCCTCTCGGGCTTCCAGCCGCTCTGCCGTGCTAGCTCCTCATAATGTCGCCTCTCTGCTTTCGCTGCCTCCAGCTCGGCTTTGGGGCGGCAATATTCCCCTGGCTCTGCCCAGGGTCCTTTCCCGTCAAGGATCTTCTCCCAAGTCCATTTTCCAAATAGTGCAGCCTCTCCCACTGCTACTGCTGCTGCTGCTGCTGCTGCCTCTGTTGCTTCTCCTGCTGCTGCCTTTGCTGCTGCTGTTGCTCCTGCTGCACCTGTCGCTTCTCCTGCTGCTGCCTCTGTTTACCACGCCGCTTGGTCCTTGGTTGGTGGGTGATTCTGTTACGGTTTTCTTCTGGGGAAAGAGAGGCGGACCAAAATGCAGCGTGGTTAGTTTTGTACATCTTTAATAGCGATGAAAGTACAACAATCTACAAAACAAGAAACATGAAAAAACCAAAACAGTCCTATCTGGTGCCACAAACACAAAGACAGGAACAATCACCCACAAAACCCAACACAAAACAGTCCTATCTGGTGCCACAAACACAAAGACAGGAACAATCACCCACAAAACCCAACACAAAACAGGCTACCTAAATATGGTTCCCAATCAGAGACAATGACTAACACCTGCCTCTGATTGAGAACCATATCAGGCCAAACATAGAAATAGACAAACCAGACACACAACATAGAATGCCCACCCATCTCACGTCCTGACCAACACTAAAACAAGGAAAACACACACGAACGATGGTCAGAACGTGACACATATACATGAAGACCATTGTTCTTTGTACTGTGGTCATGCTTGTCAATACTGTACTGTGGTCATGCTTGTTAGAAATGTATATATATATTCAATGTAGTATTTTTTTTTATAGTACATGATAATGACTAAGAACATATATACCAAGACACAAGGTTATCAGAATTACTGTAACATACATGAGATATTAGACAAGACTGCCATCTGCTGGAAAACTGAACAAATACAGTTATTACACTAGGAAACTCAGGCTAACAGATGTTCAATACATGTTGATGCATAAATAATGTCATTTACAGTTTTTTACAATCGCTAGGACCCATTTCTCAATACTTAGGTCATTTTTTCAAAACTCTTCACACAGTGAGCATAACTAACTTACAGCTTGGCACAGCAGTTAATTCCACATTCAAAACACTACATACATGTCTCATGTGATTCCAAAATACAAGAATTTGTATATACACCATCTACCGATACAGATACAGTAGCAATGCTAGTAAACCCTATCATGTGCATTTGGCAGGTTCTCATCCACGTCACATCTTATGTCATCTTGGGCAATACACCTAGGAAAGTATATTTTTTCATGCCTGGTCCATCCCTGGCAATCTTCTGCAGATATGTCCAGGCATCAAGCCTTCATTGCGTCCAGGAGGGACAATTGATCATGTGGATGGTGGTCATAAACCTTCCACCTCCAAAAGGAAAATAATTCCTCTATGAGGTTGAGGAACGGAGAGTAAGGAAGGAGGAAAAATGACATCATCCTGGGATGGGCTGCAAACCACTCTGTGACTGCAGGAGTGGTGAAACGCCACATTGTCCCATACAATCACAAACATTTTCGCCTCACTGTGACCCTCTCCTCACCTGGCACAACCCTTCCATAGAGGTCACCAGGAATGAAATGAGACGCTCGGTGTTGTATGTCCCAATTAGAGGTTTGTGTAACAGCCATCCATCAGAGGATATTGCTGCACACATTGTGATATTGGCAACCCTCTGGCCCGGGATATCTACTGAGGCTCTTTTCCCAATTACATTCCTTCCTCGCCACCGTGTTTTGGCCCATTTGAAACCAGCCTCATCCACAAAGATGAATATGTGGGGTGTTCTTCTGGCTTCAATCCCCATGACTCTCTACAATAAATCCACAAGACAACATAAGAGTTAGGCTATTACGGTAGTTTACATTATACCTTAAAACATGCCATTGTGTGCCTCTGCCCTGTTTGGTTTTGTTCAAAACCAGTTCTATATTTTATAGTCATCTTACCTGGACTTATTGGTTCCTGAGATGCTTGACTCATTCAGAGTTCCTCTCAAAGGGGACAGTGCCCAACTGCTTCATCCTGACTTGATGTTGTTTCAGGACTCTAGAAATAGTTGTCATGCTTACATTGTCTGCCAACACTCTGTCCCGAATCTCTGTGAGTTTTTTGCCATTGTTTCTGATGACCATATCAACGATAGCAGTTTCCTGCACAGCAGTGAAAATCCTACCTCTCCCGCCTGTAGGAGGTAACCGTTGGGTCCTAAGCAGAAATACACAAACAATTACACACAAGTAGGTTTGGAGGCTTTGCTCAATACACTTCTGTAATGTGCAGTTCAGTCAGATGCCCTTGCAGAATGCACATCTTACCTGTTGTTTTGCCGGAAATTTCTCAGAATAGATGCCACTGTTGAGTGTTGCAGATTTGGCTGCACTCTCAGACCAGCCTCTCTCATTGATAGATCATAATATATTACATGATCAATTATAGTAGCCCTAATCTCATCTGAGACTACAGCTCTTGATCTTCCTCTCGGTCTTCTTCCACCACTCATATGTACTCCTCTCCCTCTCCCAGCCACTCTTCTTCCTCTGTCAGTCACTTCTCTATCTCTGGCTGGGTCCATGTTTACATTACAGTACAGAATTATTCCTAAAATGTCCCCTTTTGTATAGATGGTAATGAAATTGAAAGACTAACACCTGGGTAGGTGTTCATCTACAATGGGAATCAGCTGTGGTTGGTCTAATTGTTTTGATAGTATTTCATTTTTTAGATTTGGAAAATATTTCGCTATTACTGTAGAAATGTAGCAAATGTATGTCTTATTCAATTTTGTGTAATTTTAGGTTTTGAATTTAAGTTGAACAGTTTTGAAAAGAGTATGTAAACATGTGCAAATTGGCCTGTAGGTACATAGAGTTTTGGTGGTGGTTGTGTCTGAGTGAGAAAAGAGTTTATGAAAATTTAAAGATGTAGTCATTGAATGCATTTTGTGCCAAATCAATGAAAAATGATCCATAGTTTAGCCCACATAGACTGCTGTTATGCTCATTGTGTGAAGAATTTTGAAAAAGTGACCTAAGTATTGAGAAATGGGTTCGAGCAATTGTAAAAAACTGTAAGTTTGTGATGAAATGTGAATTGAAACTGTAAATAGTTACAAAAAAATAACAATACAAATCGATTTCTTCAGTAAATAGTAAAAAGTCATTGAATTAAAACATAATAAAATATTTAATGAGGAAAAATTATAGAGAAATATTAAACATGCTAAACTCATGTTAAACAACAACTGTGGTGTGTGTGTGTGTGTGTGTGTGTGTGTGTGTGTGTGTGTGTGTGTGTGTGTGTGTGTGTGTGTGTGTGTGTGTGTGTGTGTGTGTGTGTGTGTGTGTGTGTGTGCGTGCATGCATGCATGAGTATACGTGTGTGTGCGCGCCCGTGTGTTTGTGTGTGAGCTGATGTCATCCTCTGAAAAGCTGGTCAGGTTCACACCATCAAATCATCTTCGTATATGCAGCAGAAGAGGCGACTGAAGAATCTCATGACTCTGCTTTTCTTTGGTTTAATGACCACAACATCTTCTGGAAATGAGAAGGAGAATATCAATCACAACAGCTTAAATTAGTTAGTTACAAAACTGTCATGTTAAAATAAAACAATAGCTAATACCTTATATTACAGAGGGAAATGAAAACCTGTCAAAGTGTTAATGTAACTCACCTGACTGGAATTCAACTGGTTCATCCGTAACCTTAAGGTGGACTGGATTAGTGGCCGGGGGTGTTGTGATGTTGTCCACCTTAACTGGGGCATCAACCAGGGGTGTTGTGATGTTGTCCACCTTAACTGGGGCATCAACCAGGGGTGTTGTGATGTTGTCCACCTTAACTGGGGCATCAACCAGGGGTGTTGTGATGTTGTCCACCTTAACTGGAGCATCAACCAGGGGTGTTGTGATGTTGTCCACCTTAACTGGGGCATCAACCACTGGTGTTGTGATGTTGTCCACCTTAACTGGGGCATCAACCAGGGGTGTTGTGATGTTGTCCACCTTAACTGGGGCATCAACCAGGGGTGTTGTGATGTTGTCCACCTTAACTGGGGCATCAACCAGGGGTGTTGTGGTGTTGTCCACCTTAACTGGGGCATCAACCAGGGGTGTTGTGATGTTGTCCACCTTAACTGGGGCATCAACCAGGGGTGATGTGATGTTGTCCACCTTAACTGGGGCATCAACCAGGGTTGTTGTGATGTTGTCCACCTTAACTGGGGCATCAACCAAGGGTGTTGTGATGTTGTCCACCTTAACTGGGGCATCAACCAGGGGTGTTGTGATGTTGTCCACCTTAACTGGGGCATCAACCAGGGTTGTTGTTGTGTTGTCCAGCACTTTGTCATGGATAGTGGTCAAGGGCTTTTTGATGTCTGGCAGTGACAGGGGTTGAAGCAACTCCAACACCTTGACAGGGTTAGGGACAAATTTGTCGGCGATTGCCAGGTTCAGGTCCACAGGCTGAAAGCAAAAATATGAAATATTTAAGACAGTTATTATTTAACATAACATTTGCAACATTGCAGATGTACTATTTTTTTTAAACATTTGACCAATATTGACAACAATACATTTTTGGATCTGAGACAATTGAATGAGTGGACTTTAATAAGATAAACACTTAAAACCATCGCTTACTCTATTGCTCCCTGAATCTTCAGCCTCGTTGACGTCTGCTGCTGAGAGGAACATCTTGGGGTACAATTTCTTTGCAAACATGTTTGCCACCACTAAACATCTCTCCTCATCACATGTGAAGGCTTCACTCCCCAGGCACTGGGATGATGGGTACCTCTTCATGTACTCCCAGTAGAAGGTGTAAGCCCAGTACTTCTTACTGTCAGAGTCGGTACACTTCTCCAGCTCCTCATTAACGATGTTGCGGAATCTGGCAGTGATGCTTTGAAACAGCGTGCAGATACGATCGTCGATAGTGAGGAACTCTGACTCAAGGTCGTCTGATGCAGGAGGGTGCTTCTCCAAGAATAGCAGGACCATTGGTTTCAGGATGATTTTCGTGCCAAAGCCTGGCTTGGCATTAGTGGCGAAGCTTGGCAATGCTGTGCAGGATGTCAGGGCAAAGCCTGAGGGTGGAATGCAGGGTGCTGGGGAAAAGCCTGGGGGTGGAATGCAGGGTGCTGGGGAACAACCTGGAGATGGAATGCAGGGTGCCGGGGCATTGCCTGTTGGTGGCGGACAAAATTAAGATCAGTCTTACAAAAAAACTGGAAGTGGCACTCTAGTGCCCTTTTCACCTGCGTTAACACCTGATGTACTTAACAAAAGTCACCTCTCAACAAGTGGTCTAGGTATGTCATGACATTGCACAAGTGTGGGGTTTGGGCCGTTTATCTTTTGTTCTATATTGCTTCTTTATTGTTCCTCGAGAAATGGGGGAGACCGATGACATCACGGATCACCATCAGACCAACACCTTGATTAGCCTGCCCCTTGAAGTTGGCAGTTGTCTCTAAGAAACTGTATTTTGTTAAAAACTGAGTCAAAATCACTTTCTGAGTCAAGATCACTTTCTGAGTCAAAATGCAAGTCCAGATCTAGTGCTCAGATTTTTTTTAAACATGACTTTAAAAAAAGTTAACCTATGCAACATGAACTATTTCAAACCTGTTCTGTAGCAATGAGGTTTGTTCAGTAGGATTTTGGCCCAATACATTATCACTGCATATTGGCAACACTTGGATTGGCCTGCCAATGTTGATCTTTTCAGACCGTGTGTTTAAATAATATATATATATATTTTTTGATATATGATAACACTGGTAATTAGATAATGTGTTGTATTATTTGGGAGGCACAGCTGAGTGAGCATAATAATTCACTTGAATTTTTTTTACAGGACTGATGGCCTGCATCTGATGGTCAGTCTGAGGGGAGAGAGAAGCAGTGAGGCTGCCTCTCAACCGACTCCTCTGCACTCCAGCTGAGGGTGAAACTCAAGGCCAACTGCATTTCCACCTCAAGCACCAATTCATGTTGTTACTCCCATGACGAGTGAGATATCCCTCAATATAAAAACAGAAGCCAAGTCGCTAATAATAACACAAGCTTATTGGAACACTTTGCCATTCTCATTCATTACAGCTTGCAGTGCTGGTTGTAGCGTGAGTGGAAATAAGGACAACTCGCATTTTATGGCTTTAAGTGTTGAACAAAGTGTTGACAATGCTGAATAACAACTTAAACATACTCATTAAAAGAACAGCTCCATGCTGTATTCGTTGAGTCTCTCTCTTGTCGTGGATTTCAAGGTTTTGAAGTGTCACAATATGAAATTTGCTGTGCGTTCAATACTTCATTTTTACAGTCTATGGCTCAAGGAAAATGTGCAGGCTATCTGATTGGCCAGCGGTAGGCCTATACATTAGGTGCAGTTGATTTGCTCTCTGCACCTGCAGGGTAGGCGGAGTTCTACCTTCAGACACATGAAATGGTTCAAAATGGGAACACTATGCCTTCCTGGTGCTAGTGCTGCTGAATCAAGTGCACCTACCCTCAACAGCGTGAAAGTAATACAAAAAATAGGAACGTATGGCTTTATTTATTTATTTTTTACATACATGTTTGGTGATTGACTAGAAATGCTTTGGTGATCGACCAGTCGATTGCGATTGGCCGGTTGGTGACCACTGCTTTAGTGTGTGTACTTTACTGGATTTATACTTGGGATATCGCTTTTCAACAGGAAAAGTTCAACAATCTCTGGAGGACGTCTTTCACTTAATTACCAAACTGTCTAGTTATAAAACTTGAGCCAGTAAGTAACATTACAGTGAAAATGATCACCTGTCAAAGTGATTGTGACAGTGTAACTCACCTGACTGAAGGACAAGTGTTTCATCCAAAACCTCAAGGTTGACTGGATTAGTGGTCAGGGGTGTTGTGATGTCTACCACTTTGACAGGGTTAGGGGTCTCTAGGATTGCCAGGTTCAAGTCCACAGACTGAAAGCAACAAGGACACAATATTTAACAGAACATTTCCTACATTTCATATCTCCTTTTTCCCAAATTATTTGTATTGTTATCAGAGAAAATTGAATGAGTGGACATTCATAAGGATAAACACTTGAAATCATCACTTACTCCATTGCTGCCTGAATCTAAAGCCATGTCGAAGTCTGCTGCTGAGGGGAGCATCTTGGGGCACATCTTCTTTGCAAACATTTTGGCCACCACTAAACATCTCTCCTCATCACATGTGAAGGCTTCAATCCCCAGGCACTGGGATGATGGGTACCTCTTCATGTACTCCCAGTAGAAGGTGTAAGCCCAGTACTTCTTACTGTCAGAGTCGGTACACTTCTCCAGCTCCTCATTAACGATGTTGCGGAATCTGTCAGTGATGCTTTGAAACAGCGTGCAGATACGATCAGTGATAGTCAGGAACTCTGACTCAAGGTCCTCTGATGCAGGAGGGAGCCTCTCCAAGAAAAACAGGACCATTTGTTTCAGGATGACTATCGTGCCAAAACCCTGCATGGCATTAGCGGCAATGCTTGGCGACGAGGTGCAGGTTGCCAGGGCAAAGCCTGGGGGTGGAATGCAGGGTGCTAGGGAAAATTCTGTTGGTGGGGTGCAGTGTGCCGGGGTAAAGCCTGGTGGTGGGGTGCAGTGTGCCGTGGCAACGCCTGTTGGTGGCGGACAAAGTGAAGATCAGTCTATTGTTGGGTTTTTTACATACATGTTTAGTGATTGACTAGGAATGCCTTGGAGATCGACCAGTCGATTGCGATTGGCCGGTTGGTGACCACTGCTTTAGTGTGTGTACTTTACTGGATTTATACTTGGGATATCGCTTTTCAACAGGAAAAGTTCAACAATCTCTGGAGGACGTCTTTACCTGAATTACCAAACTGTCTAGTTATAAAACTTTAGCCAATAAGTTACATTACAGTGAAAATGATCACCTGTCAAAGTGATTGTGACAGTGTAACTCACCTGACTGAAGGACAAGTGTTTCATCCAAAACCTCAAGGTTGACTGGATTAGTGGTCAGGGGTGTTGTGATGTCTACCACTTTGACAGGGTTAGGGGTCTCTAGGATTGCCAGGTTCAAGTCCACAGACTGAAAGCAACAAGGACACAATATGTAACAGAACATTTGCTGCATTTCATATCTCCTTTTTCCCAAATTATTTGTATTGTTATCAGAGAAAATTGAATGAGTGGACATTCATAAGGATAAACACTTGAAATCATCACTTACTCCATTGCTGCCTGAATCTTCAGCCTTGTCGAAGTCTGCTGCTGAGGGGAGCATCTTGGGGCACATCTTTTTTGCAAACATTTTGGCCACCACTAAACATCTCTCCTCATCACATGTGAAGGCTTCAATCCCCAGGCACTGGGATGATGGGTACCTCTTCATGTACTCCCAGTAGAAGGTGTAAGCCCAGTACTGCTTACTGTCAGAGTCGGTACACTTCTCCAGCTCCTCATTAACAATGTTGTGGAATCTGGCAGTGATGCTTTGAAACAGCATGCAGATACGATCAGTGATAGTCAGGAACTCTGACTCAAGGTCCTCTGACGCAGGAGGGAGCCTCTCCAAGAATAGCAGGACCATTTGTTTCAGGATGACTTTGGTGCCAAAGCCCTGCATGGCATTAGCGGCCAAGCTTGGCGACGAGGTGCAGGTTGCCAGGGCAAAGCCTGGGGGTGGAATGCAGGGTGCTGGGGAAAAGCCTGGTGGTGGGGTGCAGTGTGCCGTGGTAAAGCCTGTTGGTGGCGAACAAAGTGAAGATCAGTCTTAAATAAAAACTCAGGCTTTATTGTTGGGTTGTTTACATACATGTTTGGTGATTGACTAGGAATGCCTTGGAGATCGACCAGTCGATTGCGATTGGCCGGTTGGTGACCACTGCTTTAGTGTGTGTACTTTACTGGATTTATACTTGGGATATCGCTTTTCAACAGGAAAAGTTCAACAATCTCAGGAGGACGTCTTTAACTTAATTACCAAACTGTCTAGTTATAAAACTTGAGCCAGTAAGTAACATTACAGTGAAAATGATCACCTGTCAAAGTGACTCACCTGACTGAAGGACAAGTGTTTCATCCAAAACCTCAAGGTTGGTCAGGGGTGTTGTGATGTCTACCACTTTATCAGGGTTAGGGGGCTCTGGGATTGCCCGGATCATGTCCACAGACTGAAAGCAACAAGGACACAATATTTAACAGAACATTTGTTACATTTCATATCTCCTCTTTACCAACATTTATTTGTATTTTTATCAGAGAAAATTGAATGAGTGGACTTTCATAAGGATAAACACTTGTGATCGTTGCTTACCCCACTGCTCCCTACTTCATCCACATTGAAGTCTTCCACTGAGAGGAGCATCTCTAGCTGGAGGTTGTTCAGCAATATTCTGCCGATTATGTCGGCCACCACTAAAAATCTCTCCTCATCAAATGAGAAGGCTTCAATCCCCTGGGGTGATGGGTACATCTTCATGTACTCGCAGTAGAAAGTGTCAGCCCAGATGCTCTTACTATAAGAGTTGATACACTTCTCCAGCTCCTTGTTGACGATGTTGTTGGATCTGGCAGTGATGCTCTGAATTAGAGTGCAGATATGATCTGCGATAGTGAGTGGTGGGGGGCAAGATGCTGGGGGAAAACCTGGTGGTGGGGGGCATGACGCCGGGATAAAGCCTGATTGTGGGGGGCAGGATGCCTGGGCAAAGCCTGGTGGTGGGGGGAGCAATGCCTGGGCAAAGCCTGGTGGTGGGGGGCACTTTGCCGGGGCAAAGCCTGGTGGTGGGGGGCAGGATGCAAGGGCAACGCCGGGTGGTGGCTGGCAGGATGCCTGGGCAAAGCCTGGTGGTGCGGGGCAGGATAGATGGGCAAACCCTGGTGGTGGGGGGCATGATAGAGGGGCAAGGCCTGGTGTTGGGGGGCATGATGCCTGGGAAAATCCTGGTGGTGGGGGGCAGGATAGAGGGGCAAAGCCTGGTGGTGGGGGGAAGGATAGAAGGGCAAAGCCTGGTGGTGGGGGGCATGATAGAGGGGCAAAGAATGGTGGTGGGGGGCATGATAGAGAGGCAAAGCCTAGTGGTGGGGGGCATGATAGAGGGGCAAAGCCTGGTGGTGGGGGACATGATGCCGGGGAAAAGCCTGCTGGGAGTGGGCATGATGCCGGGGCAAAGACTGGTGGTAGGGTGCAGGATGCAAGGGCAAAGCCTGGTGGTGGCTGGTAGGATAGAAGGGCAAAGCCTGGTGGTCGGGGGCAGGATAGATGGGCAAACCCTGGTGGTGGGGGGCATGATAGAGGGGCAAGGCCTGGTGTTGGGGGGCATGATGCCTGGGAAAATCCTGGTGGTGGGGGGCAGGATAGAGGGGCAAAGCCTGGTGGTGGGGGACATGATGCCGGGGAAAAGCCTGCTGGGAGTGGGCAAAATGCCGGGGCAAAGACTGGTGGTAGGGTGCAGGATATTGGGGCAAAGCCCGGTGGTGGGATGCAGGATGCAGTGGCAAAGCCTGCAGGTGGAATACAGGGTGCTGAGTGTTTTACCCCAACATTCCCTTGAAATTAGAAGGAGAAAATCTATCTCATACGAACACAACTTATTGCGAAACTGTCTAGTTTCAAAACATTAGCTAATAAGTTATATTACAGTAAGACATGGACACCTGTCAAAGTGATCCGTGTCAATTTAACTCACCTGACTGGAGGTCAACTGGAGTCGTGGTCATGGTTGTTGTGATGTTGTCCACTTTGATGGGGTTAGTGATTAGGGGTGCTGTGACAGACTGAAAGCAACAAGGACATCATATTTAATGTAATATTTGCGACATTGCAAATCTTCTTTTTTACCAACAACAACAACAAAAATGATTTGTATGAGTGGACTTTCATAAAGATAAACACTTGTAATTATTGCTCACCTCACTGCTCCCTGAAGCTGGTGTCCCTTCATCCACGTCCTTCAGCTTTACCAGCTCCTCGACCACATGGTGAACCATGTGCCTCGTTAGCATGGTGGCCCTGGCAGATGTTGCAAACTTTAGTACCAGCTCTGTGCCAGTATAGTGGTGAAGATGAGTATGGATGTTTGTCACCATCTCAAGGATCTGGTACCAGCCAATGTGCCAGTTGGCCTTGCCCCCTTTCTTTGTGACTTTGACCCCACACAGTGACAGCTGGTGGATTATGTCGTTTATGAGGGGCCAGTAATGAAGGTTGATGTCTTCCTCTAGGTGGCCTTCGAAGACTACATAAACTATCATACCAATGATGTTCCTCAGGAGCTCAGAGGAGATTACCAGCTGGTCAGGGCACTTTGGACGAACCTCGCTCGCCTTGGGCTCTGATAGCCAGCTGCGGATAGAGCTTAATGGAATGTAGTCAGCAGGAGCTTCAAACAGCCTCTGGACTTTGGTGCTCACAGCTTCAATGATGGTGCTGATCAAGGTGGAACTTTGGGAGAAAAGAGCTCTCCTAAGGTCCTCAGGGCTGTTTAGGCCCTGGATCTTACGGTTGAGTGAGTGGACCATCCTGACACCAGTGGAACGGGAGTAGTAGACTTGAGCGACAGGGGGAGCCTTCAGAACTCTAGAGAGGTTCTCCACTACTGCCAGCACTATGGTGACACTCATGTCACTCAGGGCCATGGAGGACCGGTCACAGGGGCTTTCCATCTGGCAGGACCAGAGGGCCTGGAGCAGCCTGGACACGATGTCCACCACCACCTTAGAGGGACAGCACAGCTCGGAGTACGGCTGGAAGGCCAGGCTCTGGGAAATGCTCTTTAGAGCTTTTACAACTTCATCGCAGACCTCAGGGTTTCTAAAATATACAAGCCAGATAGAGAGAAGAGGAAACACTTTAATGCACTTTGAAACGCATCCTCTGTAAGAAATGTGCTACATACAGTAAATGAAGTTTGATTGATATCGGTCCCTGCACTCGTCATTTCATTTAGCATCAGTAGATGGATAGAATAATACATAGACCAAATAACTGTAACATAAAGAGTGAATGTGACTCACAGGTAGGAGAGATCAGCAGTAAAGTCAAGTGAGTTAATGGCCTGACTAAGGTCGGTGGCCAACTCAGTAAAAGCCTCATGTTCAACGTCCCTCATTCTGAGTTGAGTGTTCACCTCCCAGGTCTGTCACAGGAAACAGGGGGTGCCATTAATGCCCATAGCAGTGAGGGGGAAATATTGATATCAATGTACCATGAGCCAATGCTAAATAAGGACATTGTTTATTAGAAAGGATAACTCACTAACTGTATATTATCTCCACTTAACTTATACTGTAGAGATATTTCTAATCTCTTACCAGGTGACTTATGTCATTCCCTTCCTCTGCTTCCTTTCTGAACCTTAAAATCAAATACAGAGCAACTGAACATTCCTGCCTTTTTTATTCTTCCTCTACTTTCACATTGATTTCCCATTGAGCCTATGACAGTGATTCAGTGGCGTAGCCAGACATTTGTTGATGGGTGGGCCTGCAGACATTTGGGTGGGCCAGAAACTTCCTGCTATTGTACACATTTTGCCATGAGGCTGAGAGAAAATGTTGCATTTTTAAAGCTAACCGAAGCTACAATATAGATATGTTGACTGATAATGGCACTGAATTATGAGCTGTCTTGTTTTCTAAATGAACAAATGAAATAGGTAGTGGCATGGTGCCACTATATATACCTCAATGCAGCCATATTTGTGGCTTATTGGGAGTGTGGCTTTCAGTTAGTTATTTTTGGCAACCCATCCCGTGAGAGTGAATGTCATTCCAGATCATGTGTTCTGTTATATTTCATCAAATGTGTGCACTGATTGCTATGAACTCTATCTGATGGTGTTTGTATGTTTAGGTAAAGAAGAAAAAACATGGCATTGAGGTCCTATAAAATTAGAGGGGCTCTGTCATAAACCCTCAAAGTTACAGAATGGGAGGAAAATAAATAAGAAATGGAGTGAACTGCAGTACAGCAGCCTGGCCTTAAATACTAGACACAACATAGTAAATTTAAATCTGTGACAGTCACATGAGTATGATATTTATCTTTATTTAACTAGGCAAGTCAGTTAAGAACAAAATCTTATTTTCAATGACGGCCAAGGTTAATTGCTTGTTCAGGGTTAGAACGAGAGATTTGTACCTTGTCAGCTCAACTCTCTAACCACTAGGCTAACCCTGCCGCTCCAATGATAATATTTTACGTTGTACATAAGAAATTAGGGTTTTTAAGCCAAAAACAAAATGAGGGAGGTTGGTCGGGGAAGACCCAAAGGTTGCGTGTTCGAATCACAACATGGACAACTTCATCATTTTAGCTAATTAGCAACTTTGCAACTACTTAGCATGTAATATACCCCTTCCCCTAACCATAACCTCTAACCCCTAGCCTAGCTAACGTTAGCCACCTAGCTGACGTTAGCTGTTCCATCCTCTGTGTAGCTTGCCGCTAGAATGGACGGAGAGGTATCCCTCAAGTCGCAACAAAATGTAATATAACGTTGCGGATAAAGTTCGGAATGATACAATTCTACCCCACCTGCCCTGAATGACGGGTCGTCACTGTTGCTAACAAACATACTGTGCAGATAATCTTCAAATTCATTGTTTTACACAATATTTTATCATAGCACTGGCTGACCACTGGCTTACCAACTCCCTTACCAAAATGGCTGACTTTTTATACTGTCATATGAAGGTTCATGTTCATTCTAGTATTCTGATTCCTAATTATATGGTACATAGTACAAGTAGCTGTACTCACCGCTCCAGGGACTTGTTCTTAACAAGCCAGTTGCTCATGTCCTCCACGGTGGTGTGGTGAGGGACATGACTCTGGAGGCCTTGACTCTGGAGCACCAAAAACTGCTTCATCAGCTTCTTCTGCAAGACAAATCATGTTGTCAAAAAGACAACCTCGAGTTTGCTTTAGCCGGTCTGAATTGACAGGTGGGCGGGGTTTGTACTAGGGATGTGCCAGCAGCATACCACCATGCATCCCACTGCTGGCTTCAATCTGAAACTAAGCAGGGTTGGTCCTGGATGGGAGACCAGATGCTGCTGGAAGTGGTGTTGGAGGGCCAGTAGAAGGGCCTCTTTCCAATTCCCCAGTGCAGTGATTGGGGACATTACCCTGTGTAGGGTGCCGGCTTTCACATGGGGCGTTAAACGGGTGACTGTTCACTAGAGATCCCTTGACACTTATTGTAAGAGTAGGGGTATGAACTCCAGTGTCATGACTAAATTCCAAATCTGGCCCTCATACCATCATGGCCACCTAATCATCCCCAGCTTCCAATTGGCACATTCATCCCCTTCCTCTCCCCTGTAACTATTCCCCAGGTCATTGCTGTAAATGAGAATGTGTTCTCAGTCAACTTACCTGGTAAAATACATGTGCATCTTTCCTTTTCAAGGTAATTTGATACAGGAATCAGTAAGTTTAAATTTTAAGCGGTTTGTTTAGGAGAACAACTCGATGCACTGACATTAGTTTAAAAAACGCATACATTTTCCTTTTGAAAAAGAAATGTGCTGTTGTTGATGGAGCTCATGAGCTGGACCTCACTGAGCTGGATCTGTCTGAGCTGACTTCTCTCTCTCTGTGTGTGTGTGTGTGTGTGTGTGTGTGTGTGTGTGTGTGTGTGTGTGTGTGTGTGTGTGTGTGTGTGTGTGTGTGTGTGTGTGTGTGTGTGTGTGTGTGTGTGTGTGTGTGTGTGTGTGTGTGTGTGTGTGTGTGTGTGTGTGTAAATGATGTACAATGATGTACAGTGGGTATCAAAAATGAGTTATTCACATAGAGATTCCCTTTAGGTGGTCCTTTTCATGTGAGATATGTCCGATTTTTCTTGAACTCCATTTCCATTGAAATAAAAATGTATAATCTGAAAGTTCTGTCTGAGCAAACATCTTTTAACTTGGTGATATGAGGTTCTGTCTTCAATCCAATTACACAATACTGAGTTGTAAGTAAAACATAATTGTCTGTAAGGTGATATACAGGGCATTTGGAAAGTATTTAGACCCCTTGACCTTTTTCAAATGTTGCTACATTACAGCCTTATTCTAAAATGGATTAAATTACATATTTTCCTCATCAATCTACACACGATACCCCATAATGACAAAGCAGAAACAGGTTTTCAGACAAGTTTGCAAATGTATTAAAGGTTAAAAACAGTAATACCTTTTTTTACATAAGTATTCAGACCCTTTAATATGAGAGTCAAAATTGAGCTCAGGTGCATCCTGTTTCCATTGATCATCCTTGAGATGAGTCCATCTGTTATAAATTCAAATTATTGTACATGATTTGGAAAGGTACATACTGTACCTGTCTATATAAGGTCCCACAGTTGACAGTTCATGTCAGAGCAAAAAACAAGTCATGAGGTGTAAGGAATTGTCCGTAGAGCTTTGAGACAGGATTGTGTTGAGCATTGAAGGTCCCCAAGAAGACAGTGGCCTCCATCATTCTTAAATGGAAGAAGTTTGGAACTACCAAGACTATTTCTAGAGCTGGCCACCCAGCCAAACTGAGCAATAGGGGGAGAAGGGCCTTGATCAGGGAGGTGACCAAGAACCCGATGGTCAATATGAAGGAACTCCAGAGTTCCTCTGTGGAGATGGGAGAACCTTCCAGAAGGACAACCATCTCTGCAGCACTCCACCAATCAGGCCTTTATGGTAGTGGCTAGATGGAAGCCACTCCTCAGTAAAAGGCACATGACAGCCCGCTTGGATTTTTCCAAAACTTTCTCTGATCATGAGAATCAAGATTCTCTGGTCTGATGAAACCAAGAAAGAACTCTTCGGCCTGAATGCCAAGCGTCACATCTGGAGGAAACCTGTCACCATTCCTGATGCATGGTGGTGGCAGCATCATGCTGTGGGGATGTTTTTCAGCGTCAGGGGCTGGGAGACTAGTCAGGATTGAGGGAAAGATGAATGGAGCAAAGTACAGAGTGATCCTTGATGAAAACCTGCTCCAGAGCGCTCAGGACCTCAGACTGGGGCGAAGGTTCACCTTCCAACAGGACAACCACCCAAAGCACACAGCCAAGACAACGCAGGAGTGGCTATGGGACAAGTCTCTGAATATTCTTGACTGGCCCAGGCAGAGCCCGGACTTGAACCTGACCGAACATCTCTAGAGAGACCTGAAAATAGCTCTGCGGCGACGCTTATATACAACCTGACAGAGCTTGAGAGGATCTGCAGAGAAGAATGGGAGAAATTCCCCAGATACAAGTGTGCCAAGCTTGTAGCGTAAAAGCCAAGAAGACTCAAGGCTGTAATCTCCGCCAAAGGTGCTTCAACAAAGTACTGAGTAAAGCGTCTGAATACTGAATACAAATGGCTTAGGATTTTGATACTCAGCATTTTAGGTACCTTTAAGATGAGGGTTATGAAAGAAGAATGAACTACAAAACAGTTCTGAGATCTGCGATGTGAACATGTGACAGGTTAAAGGAAATAGTCATAGCCTGTTATACATTAAAAAGTATTAGTAAGTTCATAGTATGTGAGGATCTTAAAACATCTAAGGTTAAAAAGATGCATTCAGTATCAGTTGATAAAGATTGATAACATTCATATAATTGTGTTAAAGTTCAAATCTGTCAAAGGGTACGAATTGTGAGAGTAATGTGTAAATGTTATATTGATTACTTGATTTTGTAGTGCCTAAAAGTGTTAATCTGTGATCTACGAAATGCTCTTAATCTATGAGCCGGAGATCGATTGCTCTGGTCTCCACCCATATTCCTGGGGAAAATCGCGGTCTTTTTCTCATTCAACTAAACGTTAAATTGAGAATACAACACCGTATCACTCTCGTGATTATTTCTCCCCTGTTTTCAGGTACTTTATTGATGATAAAAATAGTAATTTAAATGTTATAACTCACTAACATGTCAAGAGTGTTTAAGGTGTGTCTTAGTAACGTTTTGAGGAAGTTAGAGTTAAGTTTGAAGAGAGTAATATTAGCCCTGCTCGGTTGAAGTGAAGAATAGCATCGTACTGAGAGTAGCTGCCATTTTATGTCGATTGTGAATGAACATGTACGTTGTTAATAAGATATTTTGCTGTGTTATTTGTATAATGGTTTTTCTGTTGTTTTGTAATGTGTTACTTTTGTGAAATTGATTCAACTAAACGTTAAATTGAGAATACAACACCGTATCACTCTCGTGATTATTTCTCCCCTGTTTTCAGGGGCGTAACAAACACTCTGATGCTCAATATCTCAGGTCTATGCTTTATACATATAGAAACTTATAGTCCCAAGGTCTGAAGGGGATGACATGATTTTTAATGACTACCCTTTCTTCTGTCCCCTGTACATACAACATCTGTAAGGTCCCTCAGTCAAGTATAGAATTTCAAGCACAGATTCAACTACAAAGACAAGGGAGGTTTTCAAAAGCCTCGTAAAGAAGGGCAGTGCTTGGTAGATGGGTAACAATAACAATTAGACATTGAATATCTCTTTAAGCACAATCAAGTTAATAATTATGTCATCCTATTTGACCTAAATGCAGCCCATGTTTGGTGCAAATCCAACACTTCACATCACGAAGTAACTGCCTCCTTATTTTCAAGCATCGTGGTGGCTGCATCATGATATGGGTAGGCTTGACATCGACAAAGACGGGAGTTTATCAGGATAGAAAGAAATGGGACGGAGCTAAGCACAGGCAAAATCCTAGAGGAAAACCTGCTTTGCACCAGACACTGGGAGATGAATTCACCTTTCAGCAGGACAATAACCTAAAACACAGGGCCAAATATACACTGGAGTTGCTTACCAAGAAGACAGTGAATGTCCCCGAGTGGCCAGGTTACAGTTTTGACTTAAATCTGTTTGAAAATCTATGGCAAGACTTGAAAATTGCTTTCTATCCATGATCCCCATCACCTCCTAGACAGACCTTTATGAATTAAAACAGTAATAATAATGGGCAAATATTGCACAGTCCAGGTGTGCAAAGCTCTTCCAATCAAACATCAAATCAAATGTTATTTGTCACATTCACCGAATACAACAGGTGTAGTAGACCTTACAGTGAAATGTTTACTTACAAACAATGCAGTTTTATGAAAAAGTGTTCAAAAAGTAATTACTCAAATTAACTGAAGTAAAAAATAAATAGATTAAAACAGGAAAATATCAAATAACTAAGGAGCAACAATAAAATAACAGTATCAGGCTATATACAGGGGGTACCGGTATAGAGTCTATGTGCGGGGCTACAGAGTCAATGTGTGTTAGTTGAGGTAATTGAGGTAATATGTACGTGTAGGTAGAGGTAAAGTGACTATGCATGGATAATAAACGAGTAGCAGCAGTGAGAGTAGCGGCAGTGTAAAAATGGGGGGGGGGGGGGGGGGGGGGGGCACACAATGCAAATAGTCCGGGTAGCCACTTGATTTGCTGTTCAGGAGTCTTATGGTTTGTGGGTAGAAGCTGTTAAGTAGCCTACAGTACCAGTCACAAGTTTGGACACACCTACTCATTCCAGTTGTTTCCTTTATTATTTACTATTTTCTCTAGAATAATAGTGAAGACATCAAAACTCATGGAATCAGTGGTGAAAAGTACTTCAGTTAAAATACTTTAAGTAGTTTTTAGAGGAATCTGTACTACTTTTACTTCACTACATTCCTAGAGAAAATGATGTACGTTTTACTCCATCCATTTTCCCTGACACCCAAAAGTTCTAGTTACAATTGGAATGCTTACCACTACAGGAAAAATGTCCAATTCACACACTTATCAAGACAATGTCCCTGGTCATTCCTACTGCCTCTGATCTGGTGAACTCACTGAACATAAATGCTTCCTTTCTAAATGATGTCTGAGTGTTGGAGTGTGCCCATGGCTGTTAAAAACTTAATAAAAAAGGAGTCTGGTTTGCCAAATATAAGGAATTTGATGTATAGCATTTACTTTTACTTTGTACTTTTACTCAAGTATGACAATTGAATGCTTTTTCCACAACTGTACTTAAGTATATTTAAAATCTGATACTTTTAGACTTTTACTCAAGTAGTATTTTACTGGGTTACTTTCAATTTTATATTAAGGTATCTTTTCCTTGTACTCAAGTATGACATTTGAATACTTTTTCCACCTCTGTATGGAATCATGTAGTAACCAAAAAGGTGTTAAACAAATCAAAACATATTTTATATTTGAGATTTTTTAAAGTAGCCACCCTTTTTGCCTTGATGACAGCTTGGCACACTCTTGGCATTCTCTCAACCAGCTTCCTGAGGTAGTCACCTGGAATGCATTTCAATTAACAGGTGTGCCTTGTTAAAAGTGCATTTGTGGAATTTCTTTCCTTCTTAATGTGTTTGAGCCAATCAGGTGACATTGTCTGTAATTTATTTAGAATTCAGGGCACACTTAACCCGCATGGCTACCACAGCATTTTACAGTGATACCATCTGGTTTGCGCTTAGTGGGACTATCATTTGTTTTTTAACAGGACAATGACCCAAAACACACCTCCAGGCTGTGTAAGGGCAATTTGACCAAGGAGAGTGATGGAGTGCTGCATCAGATGACCTGGCCTTCACAATCCCCCGACCTCAACCCAATTGAGTTGGTTTGGGATGAGTTGGACCGCAGAGTGAAGGAAAAGCAGCCAACAAGTGCTCAGCATATGTGGGAACTCTTTCAAGACTGTTGGAAAATCTGGTTGAGAGAATGCCAAGAGTGTGCACAGCTGTCATCAAGGCAAAGGGTCCCTACTTTGAAGAATCTCAAATAAAAAATATATTTTGATTTGTTTAATAATTGTTTGGTTACTAGATGATCCCATATGTGTTATTTCATAGTTGTGATGTCTTCACTGTTATTATACAATGTAGAAAATAGTAAAAATAAAGAAAAACCCTGGAATGAGTAGGTGTGTCCACATTTTTGAGTGGTACTGTATATACAGGCTTTATATACAGTATATACTGTAAATATCTGAAACAGGATGCAATTTGAATGGAATGGATGGAGAGAGAATGCTTGTGCGTGCTCTGATTTAAAGCAACGATATTAGAGTGATAGGCCGTTTTAAAACACTGCGGCTGCAATTAAAAAATATAGTGATCCCAGAAAGCCAGATTGAGATGTGTAAATTAGACATACATTTAGTCCTTATGTTACCCTAACCTTCTGGCCCACAGCCCTGTGTGCTATCAAATTCCCATGTTGCCAATTAATGCTTACAGGATGATTAACAATTTATAAACGTCATATCTAAAGCTCTTGTCTGTCCAAGAAGTTAGGGTAAACGGTAGACATGTTATCTGTTATCCACTTAGTTTTAGTTAATATTTTGGGTATATGGGAGGGTCACTATATTTTAAAGTAGGGTTTTAGGTCAAATATAGTTTGCTGAAGGGAGGGCCATCCATTTTAATTTCAGAATGGTTCGATTTTCTCCATGTAAGTCTTATCATAAATAACGTTCACTCACTACAACATTCACATTTACTCCACTGTAACATACACTTTCGATATGGTGTAAGTGTTTTCTGAAATGAAGATGATTTAATTTTACCTGCTCATTGTAGTAGTTCTTGTCCCAGCACCGCTCTACAGTCTGACGGTATTCAGCACTCGGACTGAACATCTTGAGAACAGAAAAACATACCAGGACTTTCTACAAGGACATAATTGAACGATTCAAACTCAAATAAGATATATCATAGGATTTACCTGAGCAGATGTAGAAAGGGCACGCGGGATTTTATCGCTAAAATCCATGATTATTTGAGGAAATGATAGATGGACTTTTGACAATAACTCAAAATAAAGATGAGTAATCGTAGCTAATTCGCAAAGGTGTTTGTGCTTGGGTTGGCGCAAACTAATGTTTTTAGCTAACATTCTGACATTCTGGAGAAATCAAACATTCCATCTCCATAGAAATTGATTGTGAACATTCTGTTATGGAGTGTGCGTATTGTTGCGTAATACTGTAGGCTACAGGTTCGATAATTGTCACACACTGTGTGTGACAGGTGATGCGCTGCGCTCTCGTTCCTCACTCGTAAAAGCTAAAGCAAAAATGCATGATGTCGATTATCAAATAACGAAAACATCAACATAGGAATAATTGTCAGCAAAATGATTTGTTTGATTTGATTGACTCCTGCATAATTAAATATACAAACATGTATTTATTATCAAACATCAATGACAATGGCAATGGTTAGCGTTTAAGTTAAATACAATCTACATTTATTTACACTTTAGCAGTTTTTCGACTATGGATCAAATCTGTTTATTGGAATCAAGTGACACAAGATACATTTTCGTTCATTATATCCCCTTCAAAGTATAAACATATCAAAGGAATTTCTCCATTTTCTCAGCTGAGCTGCTTCAGGAGACATCAACAGGACATCAACAGGAGTGCATTGTAAGCTTGAAACCCACCTCAGTGCAAGCCAGGCAGTGTGTGTGTGTGTGTGTGTGTGTGTGTGTGTGTGTGTGTGTGTGTGTGTGTGTGTGTCTGTGTGTCTGTGTGTGTGTGTGTGTCTGTGTGTGTGTGTGTGTGTGTGTGTGTGTGTGTGTGTGTGTGTGTGTGTGTGTGTCTGTGTGTGTGTGTCTGTGTGTCTGTGTGTCTGTGTGTGTGTCAAAGAGTAGAAGTGGGAAACCTGGATGGAGGGCATTGGCGGAAGCTGTAGATCCGCGCCTGCGTGGGTCTCGGGGGGTGTTGTGTTGTTGAAAGGTGTGGGAATCTGACTGGAGTTTAAATACAGCACAGCAACACTCTCGACGGATGTACTGCACGGTGCTGTAGTCGTTGTGTCTCAACGTTTTCCTACTAGTTCTTCCCATGGTCTTGCTCCCAGTCTCACCACAGCCCCCACCCATCATGTTGGGAGAGGCAAGGCCATCATAATCATCTGGAAGTGAAATGAACCAGATCCCTGCTGCAAAGTAAACTGTAAAGCTTTCTTTGGTTTCCCTAATCTATCTAGTCCAACAGGGACCCCTGTTTATTACCCATAGAGATTTTGCAATCAAAGAAAGAGAGATTATTGGATATGGCCCTATCCTTCTGACTGCCATCAATCCACGGTTTCTGGTTTGGGAATGTTTTAATCGTTGCTATGGGAACGACATCTTCAATGCACTTTCTAATGAACTCGCTCACCGAATCAGCGCATTCTTCAATGTTGTTGTTGGACGCAGTGCGGTACATATCCCAGTCCACGTGATGGAAACAGTCTTGGAGAGTGGAATCAGATTGGTCGGACCAGCGTTGAACAGACCTGAGCGCGGGAGCTTCTTGATTTAGCTTCTGTCTGTAGGCAGGGAGCAACAAAATGGAGTCGTGGTCAGCTTTTCCGAAAGGAGGGCGGGGGAGGGCCTTATATGTGTCGCGGAAGTTAGAATAGCAATGATCCAAGGTTTTACCAGCCCTGGTTGCGCAATCGATATGCTGATACAATTTAAGGAGTCTTGTTTTCAGATTAGCTTTGTTAAAATCCCCAGCTACAATGAATGCAGCCTCAGGATATGTGGTTTCCAGTTTGTCAAATAAAGTTCGTTCAGGGCCATCGATGTGTCTGCTTGGGGGGGAATATATACGGCTGTGATTATAATCGAAGAGAATTCCCTTGGTAGATAATGCGGTCGACATTTGATTGTGAGGAATTCTAAATCAGGTGAACAGAAGGACTTGAGTTCCTGTATGTTGTTGTGACCACACCACGTCTCGTTAACCATAAGGCATATGCCCCCGCCCCTCTTCTTACCAGAAAGATGTTTGTTTCTGTCGGCGCGATGCGTGAAGAAACTAGCTGGCTGCACCGATTCCGTTAGAGTCTCTCGAGTGAGCCATGACCAGAAGACCGCTTCGTTTCCCTCTTTTATGACGTCTTTGTTTTGGGTCGCAGGCTGGGATCCATTCCGTTGTCCTGGGTGAAAGGCAGAACACAGGATCTGCTTCGGGAAAGTCATATTCCTGGTCGTACTGATGGTGAGTTGACGTTGCTCTTATATTCAGTAGTTCTTCCCGACTGTATGTAATGAAACCTAAGATTACCTGGGGTACCAATGTAAGAAATAACACGTAAAAATACAAAAACTGCATAGTTTCCGAGGAACGCGAAGCAAGGCGAAGCAAGGCGGCCATCTCTGTCAGCGCCGGAAGTAGTCGTATATCACTAGCCACTTTAAACATATCACTAGCCACTTTAAACATATCATTAGCCACTTTAAACAATGCTACTTAATATAATGTTTACATACCCTACATTACTCATCTCATATGTACATGTATATATTGTACTCTATATCTTCTACTGCATCTTTATGTAATACATGTATCACTAGCCACTTTAAACATATCGCTAGCCACTTTAAACAATGCTACTTAATATAATGTGTGACAAGAGATGAAAAGAATCTGCCCACTCCATCAAGCAATGGGGACCACAACACAGGACATTCACGGGACCTCATGGAACCATGGACCGCACCTGCAGAAACTGGACAACGGGCGGAAGCAGAGGAGATACCTATCATAGACTTCTCCCAGCTGACGCTTGACATACCTCCTACGCCACCTCCAGTGGTAGAAACAACCAGCTGGTATGATTGAGTAGAATCAGCCAACAGTAACACGGAAGCAGCAATGTAACAATGTGAGAGTCAGTAGTGCATGACCTTAAAGGGTAATAATAGGAAGCTTCCGTTTAACACACAGGCCTAAGATTACGTAGGTCTACAGCCCCAGTGGGAACTTCCCCTTTAAAAAGATATATAAAGAGAACAGAGATCATAAGACAGTATGATCCTCGTTAAACATGTGAGACAGACTTCATATGGAGGATCATCACAGGTAAATTTACTATTGCACTATACTCTTTTTGTTGGACTAGAACAATATTAGAACATTGGCTTATTTTGTCTATGTACTTATTGGATCACTATCTGAATATACTTGGTTGAACTTGGTGACCCCGAGACTGAGTCTACGAAAAACAGAGGTCTAAACACCTCTTGAATACAGACAAAGTGGCGGTCACTCAGTGAGACATCAGGTACAGATGTGATTGGCAATACAAGGAAACAGCAAAATACCAGTTACAATATATTGAGTCCATACACAGAGTTGTAAGTGTATTAAGATATTAGAATTCGGAATCTAGCATCGTAGCTGCGAGAATACCGATTACGGGGAAGTGACCAAGGGGCTGAGCATTTAAGGTAATTGAACTATTTTTGCTACTTAGTCAATATCGTTAGAAGTGTTAACGCATTTAAAGTTTTGCAATATTATCTGGCATAGCTTAAAGCATTAGGGATTGATTGAGCATTATTGTTGTATTGAGAAACTGTATAACCATTGAATTGTAATGATGTGTATAAGACAAAAACAGAGTGACTTAATAAAAGCTTGAAACTTTGACAACTAGACCAGATTAACGATCTGGAGAGCAAACGCCTTTGACACTCTCACTGAACAGAAAGTGACCCTGGTTATAGGTTAAAGTGATTGCACTAAAGAATATTTCATTGTGTGGACAATAATATATTTTTAAGAAAGTCAAAACATATACCAATACTAGTTTCCGAGTGACTACTAGCTGACGAGCATAATAACTACTAGGAGTTGTTATTAGGTATTGATATATACATAGGTAAAGATAACTTGAGGGTAAGGAAATATAGGAGGAATCCCTAACGCTTAATAATATTTAAATAGGAGTATATCTATCCAAGGCCTCATACTAGACCGGACAATAAGGGAGTGACAACGTGAACGAAGGAACAAACCCAACTCTCGCGAAGGGCCATTACGAATAAAAAGAAGGGTTGGTAGGGCCGCACGGCAAGGCCCTTGTTACACCGAAGTAACTAAAGTCCCAAAGTACTCTGCCTAGCCAGAGGACGGGGTAGAGGCTTTTGCTGCAGGCATTGGGCAAAAGTCAGCACCGTGACAAATGTTTACATACCCTACATTACACATCTCATATGTACATGTATATATTGTACTCTATATCATCTCCTGCATCTTTATGTAATACATGTATCACTAGCCACTTTAAACTATGCCACTTTGTTTACATACCCTACATTACTCATCTCATATGTATATACTGTACTCTATACCATCTACTGCATCTTGCCTATGCCGTTCTGTACCATCACTCATTCATATATCTTTATGTACATATTCTTTATCCCTTTACACTTGTGTGTATAAGGTAGTAGTTTTGGTATTCTTAGGTTAGATTACTCAAATCAAATCAAATCAAATGTATTTATATAGCCCTTCGTACATCAGCTGATATCTCAAAGTGCTGTACAGAAACCCAGCCTAAAACCCCAAACAGCAAGCAATGCAGGTGTAGAAGCACGGATGAGGGTTTGATGGTTCTCTGAAAGAGATGCATGATGGGACTGTGAGTCTCTTGTCCAGATTCCGTAATTCAGAGCACTTAACCCCCTGGAGAGGGAGCGCTACTGTGGCTAACACGTCACTGTCACCTCTACTGCTTCAACAAAATGGCTTCAATGTACTGTAAAGTTGACCTTTTCGTTCAAGCCTTTTAATATGGTTTTATCTTATACAGGCCTTACTGTACATTCATGCTCAACTAAAAGTATATTGATTGAGTTACCGCTTGCTTCTGCCTCTAATCTCGATAATCTGTATTTAACACTTAGCCGACATAGACTAAGAATGATAATAATAACTCATTGGTTATTACTGCATTGTCGGAACTAGAAGCACAAGCATTTTGCTACACTCGCATTAACATCTGCTAACCATGTGTATGTGACAAAATAATTTGATTTGATTTTCATTTGATTTGATTTACTAGTTTAATAGCATATACATAAAGACCATTGCTCTTTGTACTGTGGTCATGCTTGTCAATGCTGTACTGTGGTCATGCTTGTTATAAATGTATATATATATATATATTCAATGTAGTATTTTTTTATAGTACATGATAATGACTAAGAACATATATACCAAGACACAAGGTCATCAGAATTACTGTAACATACATGAGATATTAGACAAGACTTCCATCTGCTGGAAAACGGTACAAATACAGTTATTACACTAGGAAACTCAGGCTAACAGATGTTCAATACATGTTGACCCATAAATAATGTCATTTACAGTTTTTTACAATCGCTAGGACCCATTTCTCAATACTTAGGTCATTTTTTCAAAACTCTTCACACAGTGAGCATAACTAACTTTCAGCTTGGCACAGCAGTTAATTTCACGTTCAACATGCCCTAAAACTACCAAAACACTACATACATGTCTCATGTGATTCCAAAATACAAGAATTTGTATATACACCATCTACCGATACAGATACAGTAGCAATGCTAGTAAACCCTGTCATGTGCATTTGGCCACAGGTTCTCATCCACGTCACATCTTATGTCATCTTGGGCAATACACCTAGGAAATCATCTTTTTTCATGCCTGGTCCATCCCTGGCAATCTTCTGCAGATATGTCCAGGAATCCAGCCTTCATTGCGTCCAGGAGGGACAATTGATCATGTGGTCATAAACCTTCCACCTCCATAAGGAAAATAATTCCTCAATGAGGTTGAGGAACGGAGAGTAAGGAAGGAGGAAAAAGAAGATCATCCTGGGATGGGCTGCAAACCATTCTGTGACTGCAGGAGTGGTGAAACGCCACATTGTCCCATACAATTACAAACATTGACCCACTGTGACCCTCTCCTCACCTGGCACAACCCTTCCATAGAGGTCATCCAGGAATGAAATGAGACGCTCGGTGTTGTATGTCCCAATTAGAGGTTTGTGTAACAGCCATCCATCAGAGGATATTGCTGCACACATTGTGATATTGGCAACCCTTTGGACCGGGATATCTACTGAGGCTCTTTTCCCAATCACATTCCTTCCTCGCCACCGTGTTTTGGCCAAGTTGAAACCAGCCTCATCCACAAAGATGAATATGTGGGGTGTTCTTCTGGCTTCAATCTCCATGACTCTCTACAATAAATCCACAAGACAACATAAGAGTTAGGCTATTACGGTAATTTACATTATACCTTAAAACATGCCATTGTGTGCCTCTGCCCTGTTTGGTTTTGTTCAAAACCAGTTCTATATTTTATAGTCATCTTACCTGGACTTATTGGTTCCTGAGATGCTTGACTCATTCAGAGTTCCTCTCAAAGGGGACAGTGCACAACTGCTTCATCCTGACTTGATGTTGTTTCAGGACTCTAGAAATAGTTGTCATGCTTACATTGTCTGCCAACACTCTGTCCCGAATCTCTGTGAGTTTTTTGCCATTGTTTCTGATGACCATATCAACGATAGCAGTTTCCTGCACAGCAGTGAAAATCCTACCTCTCCCGCCTGTAGGAGGTAACCGTTGGGTCCTAATCAGAAACACAAAAACAATTATACACAAGTAGGTTTGGAGGCTTTGCTCAATACACAGACCAGCCTCTCTCATTGATAGATCATAATATATTACATGATCAATTATAGTAGACCTAATCTCATCTGAGACTACAGCTCTTGATCTTCCTCTCGGTCTTCTTCCACCACTCATATGTACTCCTCTCCCTCTCCCAGCCACTCTTCTTCCTCTGTCAGCCACTTCTCTATCTCTGGCTGGGTCCATGTTTACATTACAGTACAGCATTATTCCTAAAATGTCCCCTTTTGTATAGATGGTAATGAAATTGAAAGACTAACACCTGTGTAGGTGTTCATCTACAATGGGAATCAGCTGTGGTTGGTCTAATTGTTTTGATAGTATTTCATTTTTTAGATTTGGAAAATATTTCGCTATTACTGTAGAAATGTAGCAAATGTATGTCTTATTCAGTTTTGTGTAATTTTAGGTTTTGAATTTAAGTTGAACAGTTTTGAAAAGAGTATGTAAACATGTGCAAATTGGCCTGTAGGTACATAGAGTTTTGGTGGTGGTTGTGTCTGAGTGAGAAAAGAGTTTATGAAAATTGAAAGATGTAGTCATTGAATGCATTTTGTGCCAAAGCAATGAAAAATTATCCATAGTTTAGCCCACATAGACTGCTGTTATGCTCATTGTGTGAAGAATTTTGAAAAAGTTACCTAAGTATTGAGAAATGGGTTCGAGCAATTGTAAAAAACTGTAAGTTTGTGATGAAATGTGAATTGAAACTGTAAATAGTTACAAAAAAATAACAATACAAATCGATTTCTTCAGTAAATAGTAAAAAGGTCATTGAATTAACACATAATAAAATATTTAATGAGGAAAAATTATAGAGAAATATTAAACATGCTAAACTCATGTTAAACAACAACTGTGGTGTGTGTGTGTGTGTGTGTGTGTGTGTGTGTGTGTGTGTGTGTGTGTGTGTGTGTGTGTGTGTGTGTGTGTGTGTGTGTGTGTGTGTGTGTGTGTGTGCGTGCATGCATGAGTATACGTGTGTGTGCGCGCCCGTGTGTTTGTGTGTGAGCTGATGTCATCCTCTGAAAAGCTGGTCAGGTTCACACCATCAAATCATCTTCGTATATGCAGCAGAAGAGGCGACTGAAGAATCTCATGACTCTGCTTTTCTTTGGTTTAATGACCACAACATCTTCTGGAAATGAGAAGGAGAATATCAATCACAACAGCTTAAATTAGTTAGTTACAAAACTGTCATGTTAAAATAAAACAATAGCTAATACCTTATATTACAGAGGGAAATGATAACCTGTCAAAGTGTTAATGTAACTCACCTGACTGGAATTCAACTGGTTCATCCGTAACCTTAAGGTGGACTGGATTAGTGGCCGGGGGTGTTGTGATGTTGTCCACCTTAACTGGGGCATCAACCAGGGGTGTTGTGATGTTGTCCACCTTAACTGGGGCATCAACCAGGGGTGTTGTGATGTTGTCCACCTTAACTGGGGCATCAACCAGGGGTGTTGTGATGTTGTCCACCTTAACTGGGGCATCAACCAGGGGTGTTGTGATGTTGTCCACCTTAACTGGGGCATCAACCAGGGGTGTTGTGATGTTGTCCACCTTAACTGGGGCATCAACCAGGGGTGTTGTGATGTTGTCCACCTTAACTGGGGCATCAACCAGGGGTGTTGTGATGTTGTCCACCTTAACTGGGGCATCAACCAGGGGTGTTGTGGTGTTGTCCACCTTAACTGGGGCATCAACCAGGGGTGTTCTGATGTTGTCCACCTTAACTGGGGCATCAACCAGGGGTGTTGTGATGTTGTCCACCTTAACTGGGGCATCAACCAGGGGTGTTGTGGTGTTGTCCACCTTAACTGGGGCATCAACCAGGGGTGTTGTGATGTTGTCCACCTTAACTGGGGCATCAACCAGGGGTGTTGTGATGTTGTCCACCTTAACTGGGGCATCAACCAGGGGTGATGTGATGTTGTCCACCTTAACTGGGGCATCAACCAGGGTTGTTGTTGTGTTGTCCAGCACTTTGTCATGGATAGTGGTCAAGGGCTTTTTGATGTCTGGCAGTGACAGGGGTTGAAGCAACTCCAACACCTTGACAGGGTTAGGAACAAATTTGTCGGCGATTGCCAGGTTCAGGTCCACAGGCTGAAAGCAAAAATATGAAATATTTAAGACAGTTATTATTTAACATAACATTTGCAACATTGCAGATGTACTATTTTTTTTAAACATTTGACCAATATTGACAACAATACATTTTTGGATCAGAGACAACTGAATGAGTGGACTTTAATAAGATAAACACTTAAAACCATCGCTTACTCTATTGCTCCCTGAATCTTCAGCCTCGTTGACGTCTGCTGCTGAGAGGAACATCTTGGGGTACAATTTCTTTGCAAACAAGTTTGCCACCACTAAACATCTCTCCTCATCACATGTGAAGGCTTCAATCCCCAGGCACTGGGATGATGGGTACCTCTTCATGTACTCCCAGTAGAAGGTGTAAGCCCAGTACTTCTTACTGTCAGAGTCGGTACACTTCTCCAGCTCCTCATTAACGATGTTGCGGAATCTGGCAGTGATGCTTTGAAACAGCGTGCAGATACGATCGTCGATAGTGAGGAACTCTGACTCAAGGTCGTCTGATGCAGGAGGGTGCTTCTCCAAGAATAGCAGGACCATTGGTTTCAGGATGATTTTCGTGCCAAAGCCTGGCTTGGCATTAGTGGCGAAGCTTGGCAATGCTGTGCAGGATGTCAGGGCAAAGCCTGAGGGTGGAATGCAGGGTGCTGGGGAAAAGCCTGGGGGTGGAATGCAGGGTGCAGGGGAAAAACCTGGAGGTGGAATGCAGGGTGCCGGGGCATTGCCTGTTGGTGGCGGACAAAATTAAGATCAGTCTTACAAAAAAACTGGAAGTGGCACTCTATAGTGCCCTTTTCACCTGCGTTAACACCTGATGTACTTAACAAAAGTCACCTCTCAACAAGTGGTCTAGGTATGTCATGACATTGCACAAGTGTGGGGTTTGGGCCGTTTATCTTTTGTTCTATATTGCTTCTTTATTGTTCTTCGAGAAAGGGGGGAGACCGATGACATCACGGATCACCATCAGACCAACACCTTGATTAGCCTGCCCCTTGAAGTTGGCAGTTGTCTCTAAGAAACTGTATTTTGCTAAAAACGTATTCCTATCCCCTTGAGAGCAGTAGTAACCAACCTTTTCTGAGTCAAGATCACTTTCTGAGTCAAGATCACTTTCTGAGTCAAAATGCAAGTCCAGATCTAGTGCTCAGATTTTTTTTAGACATGACTTCAAAAAAAGGTAACCAATGCAACATTAACTATTTCAAAACTGTTCTGTAGCAATGAAGTTTGTTCAGTAGGATTTTGGCCCAATACATTATCACTGCATATTGGCAACACTTGGATTGGCCTGCCAATGTTGATCTTTTCAGACCGTGTGTTTAAATAATATATATATATATTTTTTGATATATGATAACACTGGTAATTAGATAATGTGTTGTATTATTTGGGAGGCACAGCTGAGTGAGCATAATAATTCACTAGAATTTTTTTTACAGGACTGATGGCCTGCATCTGATGGTCAGTCTGAGGGGAGAGAGAAACAGTGAGGCTGCCTCTCAACCGACTCCTCTGCACTCCAGCTGAGGGTGAAACTCAAGGCCCACTGCATTATTTCCACCTCAAGCACCAATTCATGTTGTTACTCCCATGACGAGTGAGATATCCCTCAATATAAAAACAGAAGCCAAGTCGCTAATAATAACACAAGCTTATCAGAACACTTTGCCATTCTCATTCATTACAGCTTGCAGTGCTGGTTGTAGCGTGAGTGGAAATAAGGACAACTCGCATTTTATGGCTTTAATTGTTGAACAAAGTGTTGACAATGCTGAATAACAACTTAAACATACTCATTGAAAGAACAGCTCCATGCTGTATTCGTTGAGTCTCTCTCTTGTCGTGGATTTCAAGGTTTTGAAGTGTCACAATATGAAATTTGCTGTGCGTTCAATACTTCATTTTTACAGTCTATGGCTCAAGGAAAATGTGCAGGCTATCTGATTGGCCAGCGGTAGGCCTATACATTAGGTGCAGTTGATTTGCTCTCTGCACCTGCAGGGTAGGCGGAGTTCTACCTTCAGACACATGAAATGGTTCAAAATGGGAACACTATGCCTTCCTGGTGCTAGTGCTGCTGAATCAAGTGCACCTACCCTCAACAGCGTGAAAGTAATACAAAAAATAGGAACGTAAGGCTTTATTTATTTATTTTTTACATACATGTTTGGTGATTGACTAGAAATGCCTTGGTGATCGACCAGTCGATTGCGATCGGCCGGTTGGTGACCACTGCTTTAGTGTGTGTAATTTACTGGATTTATACTTGGGATATCGCTTTTCAAAAGGAAAAGTTCATCCATTTCTGGAGGACGTCTTTCACTTAATTACCAAACTGTCTAGTTATAAAACTTGAGCCAGTAAGTAACATTACAGTGAAAATGATTACCTGTCAAAGTGATTGTGACAGTGTAACTCACCTGACTGAAGGACAAGTGTTTCATCCAAAACCTCAAGGTTGACTGGATTAGTGGTCAGGGGTGTTGTGATGTCTACCACTTTGACAGGGTTCGGGGTCTATAGGATTGCCAGGTTCAAGTCCACAGACTGAAAGCAACAAGGACACAATATGTAACAGAACATTTGTTGCATTTCATATCTCCTTTTTCCCAAATTATTTGTATTGTTATCAGAGAAAATTGAATGAGTGGACATTCATAAGGATAAACACTTGAAATCATCACTTACTCCATTGCTGCCTGAATCTTCAGCCATGTCGAAGTCTGCTGCTGAGGGGAGCATCTTGGGGCACATCTTCTTTGCAAACATTTTGGCCACCACTAAACATCTCTCCTCATCACATGTGAAGGCTTCAATCCCCAGGCACTGGGATGATGGGTACCTCTTCATGTACTCCCAGTAGAAGGTGTAAGCCCAGTACTTCTTACTGTCAGAGTCGGTACACTTCTCCAGCTCCTCATTAACGATGTTGCGGAATCTGTCAGTGATGCTTTGAAACAGCGTGCAGATACGATCAGTGATAGTCAGGAACTCTGACTCAAGGTCCTCTGATGCAGGAGGGAGCCTCTCCAAGAAAAACAGGACCATTTGTTTCAGGATGACTATCGTGCCAAAACCCTGCATGGCATTAGCGGCAATGCTTGGCGACGAGGTGCAGGTTGCCAGGGCAAAGCCTGGGGGTGGAATGCAGGGTGCTAGGGAAAATTCTGTTGGTGGGGTGCAGTGTGCCGGGGTAAAGCCTGGTGGTGGGGTGCAGTGTGCCGTGGCAACGCCTGTTGGTGGCGGACAAAGTGAAGATCAGTCTATTGTTGGGTTTTTTACATACATGTTTAGTGATTGACTAGGAATGCCTTGGAGATCGACCAGTCGATTGCGATTGGCCGGTTGGTGACCACTGCTTTAGTGTGTGTACTTTACTGGATTTATACTTGGGATATCGCTTTTCAACAGGAAAAGTTCAACAATCTCTGGAGGACGTCTTTAACTTAATTACCAAACTGTCTAGTTATAAAACTTTAGCCAATAAGTTACATTACAGTGAAAATGATCACCTGTCAAAGTGATTGTGACAGTGTAACTCACCTGACTGAAGGACAAGTGTTTCATCCAAAACCTCAAGGTTGACTGGATTAGTGGTCAGGGGTGTTGTGATGTCTACCACTTTGACAGGGTTAGCGGTCTCTAGGATTGCCAGGTTCAAGTCCACAGACTGAAAGCAACAAGGACACAATATGTAACAGAACATTTGCTGCATTTCATATCTCCTTTTTCCCAAATTATTTGTATTGTTATCAGAGAAAATTGAATGAGTGGACATTCATAAGGATAAACACTTGAAATCATCACTTACTCCATTGCTGCCTGAATCTTCAGCCTTGTCGAAGTCTGCTGCTGAGGGGAGCATCTTGGGGCACATCTTTTTTGCAAACATTTTGGCCACCACTAAACATCTCTCCTCATCACATGTGAAGGCTTCAATCCCCAGGCACTGGGATGATGGGTACCTCTTCATGTACTCCCAGTAGAAGGTGTAAGCCCAGTACTGCTTACTGTCAGAGTCGGTACACTTCTCCAGCTCCTCATTAACAATGTTGTGGAATCTGGCAGTGATGCTTTGAAACAGCATGCAGATACGATCAGTGATAGTCAGGAACTCTGACTCAAGGTCCTCTGACGCAGGAGGGAGCCTCTCCAAGAATAGCAGGACCATTTGTTTCAGGATGACTTTGGTGCCAAAGCCCTGCATGGCATTAGCGGCCAAGCTTGGCGACGAGGTGCAGGTTGCCAGGGCAAAGCCTGGGGGTGGAATGCAGGGTGCTGGGGAAAAGCCTGGTGGTGGGGTGCAGTGTGCCGTGGTAAAGCCTGTTGGTGGCGAACAAAGTGAAGATCAGTCTTAAATAAAAACTCAGGCTTTATTGTTGGGTTGTTTACATACATGTTTGGTGATTGACTAGGAATGCCTTGGAGATCGACCAGTCGATTGCGATTGGCCGGTTGGTGACCACTGCTTTAGTGTGTGTACTTTACTGGATTTATACTTGGGATATCGCTTTTCAACAGGAAAAGTTCAACAATCTCTGGAGGACGTCTTTAACTTAATTACCAAACTGTCTAGTTATAAAACTTGAGCCAGTAAGTAACATTACAGTGAAAATGATCACCTGTCAAAGTGACTCACCTGACTGAAGGACAAGTGTTTCATCCAAAACCTCAAGGTTGGTCAGGGGTGTTGTGATGTCTACCACTTTATCAGGGTTAGGGGGCTCTGGGATTGCCCGGATCATGTCCACAGACTGAAAGCAACAAGGACACAATATTTAACAGAACATTTGTTACATTTCATACCTCCTCTTTACCAACATTTATTTGTATTTTTATCAGAGAAAATTGAATGAGTGGACTTTCATAAGGATAAACACTTGTGATCGTTGCTTACCCCACTGCTCCCTACTTCATCCACATTAAAGTCTTCCACTGAGAGGAGCATCTCTAACTGGAGGTTGTTCAGCAATATTCTGCCGATTATGTCGGCCACCACTAAAAATCTCTCCTCATCAAATGAGAAGGCTTCAATCTCCTGGGGTGATGGGTACATCTTCATGTACTCGCAGTAGAAAGTGTCAGCCCAGATGCTCTTACTATAAGAGTTGATACACTTCTCCAGCTCCTTGTTGACGATGTTGTTGGATCTGGCAGTGATGCTCTGAATTAGAGTGCAGATATGATCTGCGATAGTGAGTGGTGGGTGGCAAGATGCCGGGGGAAAGCCTGGTGGTGGGGGGCATGACGCCGGGATAAAGCCTGATTGTGGGGGGCAGGATGCCTGGGCAAAGCCTGGTGGTGGGGGGCACTTTGCCGGGGCAAAGCCTGGTGGTGGGGGGCAGGATGCAAGGGCAACGCCGGGTGGTGGCTGGCAGGATGCCTGGGCAAAGCCTGGTGGTGCGGGGCAGGATAGATGGGCAAACCCTGGTGGTGGGTGGCATGATAGAGGGGCAAGACCTGGTGTTGGGGGGCATGATGCCTGGGAAAATCCTGGTGGTGGGGGGCAGGATAGAGGGGCAAAGCCTGGTGGTGGGGGGAAGGATAGAAGGGCAAAGCCTGGTGGTGGGGGGCATGATAGAGGGGCAAAGAATGGTGGTGGGGGGCATGATAGAGAGGCAAAGCCTAGTGGTGGGGGGCATGATAGAGGGGCAAAGCCTGGTGGTGGGGGACATGATGCCGGGGAAAAGCCTGCTGGGAGTGGGCATGATGCCGGGGCAAAGACTGGTGGTAGGGTGCAGGATGCAAGGGCAAAGCCTGGTGGTGGCTGGCAGGATAGAAGGGCAAAGCCTGGTGGTGGGGGGCAGGATAGATGGGCAAACCCTGGTGGTGGGGGGCATGATAGAGGGGCAAGGCCTGGTGTTGGGGGGCATGATGCCTGGGAAAATCCTGGTGGTGGGGGGCAGGATAGAGGGGCAAAGCCTGGTGGTGGGGGACATGATGCCGGGGAAAAGCCTGCTGGGAGTGGGCAAAATGCCGGGGCAAAGACTGGTGGTAGGGTGCAGGATGCTGGGGCAAAGCCCGGTGGTGGGATGCAGGATGCAGTGGCAAAGCCTGCAGGTGGAATACAGGGTGCTGAGTGTTTTACCCCAACATTCCCTTGAAATTAGAAGGAGAAAATCTATCTCATACGAACACAACTTATTGCGAAACTGTCTAGTTTCAAAACATTAGCTAATAAGTTATATTACAGTAAGACATGGACACCTGTCAAAGTGATCCGTGTCAATTTAACTCACCTGACTGGAGGTCAACTGGAGTCGTGGTCATGGTTGTTGTGATGTTGTCCACTTTGATGGGGTTAGTGATTAGGGGTGCTGTGACAGACTGAAAGCAACAAGGACATCATATTTAATGTAATATTTGCGACATTGCAAATCTTCTTTTTTACCAACAACAACAACAAAAATGATTTGTATGAGTGGACTTTCATAAAGATAAACACTTGTAATTATTGCTCACCTCACTGCTCCCTGAAGCTGGTGTCCCTTCATCCACGTCCTTCAGCTTTACCAGCTCCTCGACCACATGGTGAACCATGTGCCTCGTTAGCATGGTGGCCCTGGCAGATGTTGCAAACTTAAGTACAAGCTCTGTGCCAGTATAGTGGTGAAGATGAGTATGGATGTTTGTCACCATCTCAAGGATCTGGTGCCAGCCAATGTGCCAGTTGGCCTTGCCCCCTTTCTTTGTGACTTTGACCCCACACAGTGACAGCTGGTGGATTATGTCATTTATGAGGGGCCAGTAATGAAGGTTGATGTCTTCCTCTAGGTGGCCTTCGAAGACTACATAAACTATCATACCAATGATGTTCCTCAGGAGCTCCGAGGAGATTACCAGCTGGTCAGGGCACTTTGGACGAACCTCGCTCGCCTTGGGCTCTGATAGCCAGCTGCGGATAGAGCTTAATGGAATGTAGTCAGCAGGAGCTTCAAACAGCCTCTGGACTTTGGTGCTCACAGCTTCAATGATGGTGCTGATCAAGGTGGAACTTTGGGTGAAAAGAGCTCTCCTAAGGTCCTCAGGGCTGTTTAGGCACTGGATCTTACGGTTGAGTGAGTGGACCATCCTGACACCAGTGGAACGGGAGTAGTAGACTTGAGCGACAGGAGGAGCCTTCAGAACTCTAGAGAGGTTCTCCACTACTGCCAGCACTATGGTGACACTCATGTCACTCAGGGCCATGGAGGACCGGTCACAGGGGCTTTCCATCTGGCAGGACCAGAGGGCCTGGAGCAGCCTGGACACGATGTCCACCACCACCTTAGAGGGACAGCACAGCTCGGAGTACGGCTGGAAGGCCAGGCTCTGGGAAATGCTCTTTAGAGCTCTTACAACTTCATCGCAGACCTCAGGGTTTCTAAAATATACAAGCCAGATAGAGAGAAGAGGAAACACTTTTATGCACTTTGAAACGCATCCTCTGTAAGAAATGTGCTACATACAGTAAATGAAGTTTGATTGATATCGGCCCCTGCACTCGTCATTTCATTTAGCATCAGTGGATGGATAGAATAATACATAGACCAAATAACTGTAACATAAAGAGTGAATGTGACTCACAGGTAGGAGAGATCAGCAATAAAGTCAAGTGAGTTAATGGCCTGACTAAGGTCGGTGGCCAACTCAGTAAAAGCCTCATGTTCAACGTCCCTCATTCTGAGTTGAGTGTTCACCTCCCAGGTCTGTCACAGGAAACAGGGGGTGCCATTAATGCCCATAGCAGTGAGGGGGAAATATTGATATCAATGTACCATGAGCCAATGCTAAATAAGGACATTGTTTTTTAGAAAGGATAACTCACTAACGGTTGATTATCTCCACTTAACTTATACTGTAGACATCTTTCTAATCTCTTACCAGGTGACTTATGTCATTCCCTTCCTCTGCTTCCTTTCTGAACCTTAAAATCAAATACAGAGCAACTGAACATTCCTGCCTTTTTTATCCTTCCTCTACTTTCACATTGATTTCCCATTGAGCCTATGACAATGATTCAGTGGCGTAGCCAGACATTGGTTGATGGGTGGGCCTGCAGACATTTTGTGTGGGCCAGAAACTTCCTACTATTGTACACATTTTGCCATGAGGCTGAGAGAAAATGTTGCACTTTTAAAACTGACCGAAGCTACAATATAGATATGTTGACTGATAAAGGCACTGAATTATGAGCTGTCTTGTTTTCTAAATGAACAAATGAAATAGGTAGTGGCATGGTGCCACTATATATGCCTCAATGCAGCCATATTTGTGGCTTATTGGGAGTGTGGCTTTCAGTTAGTTATTTTTGGCAACCCTTTCTGTGAGAGTGAATGTCATTCCAGATCATGTGTTCTGTTATATTTCATCAAATGTGTGCACTGATTGCTATGAACTCTATATGATGGTGTTTGTATGTTTAGGTAAAGAAGAAAAAACATGGCATTGAGGTCCTATAAAATTAGAGGGGCTCTGTCATAAACCCTCAAAGTTACAGAATGGGAGGAAAATAAATAAGAAATGGAGTGAACTGCAGTACAGCAGCGTGGCCTTAAATACTAGACACAACATAGTAAATTTAAATCTGTGACAGTCACATGAGTATAATATTTATCTTTATTTAACTAGGCAAGTCAGTTAAGAACAAATTCTTATTTTCAATGACGGCCAAGGTTAACTGCTTGTTCAGGTTTATAACAAGATTTGTACCTTGTCAGCTCAACACTCTAACCACTAGGCTACCCTGCCGCTCCAATGATAATATTTTACGTTGTACATAAGAAATAAGGGTTTTTAAGGAAAAAACAAAAATGAGGGAGGTTCGTTGGGGAAGACCCAAAGGTTGCGTGTTCGAATCACAACATGGACAACTTCATCATTTTAGCTAATTAGCAACTTTGCAACTACTTAGCATGTAATATACCCCTTCCCCTAACCATAACCCCTAACCCCTAGCCTAGCTAACGTTAGCCACCTAGCTGACGTTAGCTGTTCCATCCTCTGTGTAGCTTGCCGCTAGAATGGACGGAGAGGTATCCCTCGAGTCGCAACAAAATGTAATATAACGTTGCGGATAAAGTTCGGAATGATACAATTCTACCCCACCTGCCCTGAATGACGGGTCGTCACTGTTGCTAACAAACATACTGTGCAGATAATCTTCAAATTCATTGTTTTACACAATATTTTATCATAGCACTGGCTGACCACTGGCTTACCAACTCCCTTACCAAATTGGCTGACTTTTTATACTGTCATATGAAGGTTCATGTTCATTCTAGTATTCTGATTCCTAATTATATGGTACATAGTACAAGTAGCTGTACTCACCGCTCCAGGGACTTGTTCTTAACAAGCCAGTTGCTCATGTCCTCCACGGTGGTGTGGTGAGGGACATGACTCTGGAGGCCTTGACTCTGGAGCACCAAAAACTGCTTCATCAGCTTCTTCTGCAAGACAAATCATGTTGTCAATAAGACAACCTCGAGTTTGCTTTAGCCGGTCTGAATTGACAGGTGGGCGGGGTTTGTACTAGGGATGTGCCAGCAGCATACCACCATGCATCCCACTGCTGGCTTCAATCTGAAACTAAGCAGGGTTGGTCCTGGATGGGAGACCAGATGCTGCTGGAAGTGGTGTTGGAGGGCCAGTAGAAGGGCCTCTTTCCAATTCCCCAGTGTAGTGATTGGGGACATTAACCTGTGTAGGGTGCCGGCTTTCACATGGGGCGTTAAACGGGTGACTGGTTACTAGAGATCCCTTGGCACTTATTGTAAGAGTAGGGGTATGAACTCCAGTGTCATGACTAAATTCCAAATCTGGCCCTCATACCATCATGGCCACCTAATCATCCCCAGCTTCCAATTGGCACATTCATCCCCTTCCTCTCCCCTGTAACTATTCCCCAGGTCATTGCTGTAAATGAGAATGTGTTCTCAGTCAACTTACCTGGTAAAATACATGTGCATCTTTCCTTTTCAAGGTAATTTGATACAGGAATCAGTAAGTTTAAATTTTAAGCGGTTTGTTTAGGAGAACAAATCGATGCACTGACATTAGTTTAAAAAACGCATAAATTTTCCTTTTGAAATAAAAATGTGCTGTTGTTGATGGAGCTCATGAGCTGGACCTCGCTGAGCTGGATCTGTCTGAGCTGACTTCTCTCTGAGTGTGTGTGTGTGTGTGTGTGTGTGTGTGTGTGTGTGTGTGTGTGTGTGTGTGTGTGTGTGTGTGTGTGTGTGTGCGTGCGTGTGTGTGTGTGTGCGTGCGTGTGTGTGTGTGTGTGTGTGTTTTTGTGTGTGTGTGTGTGTGTGTGTGTGTGTGTGTGTGTGTGTGTGTGTGTGTGTGTGTGTGTGTAAATGATGAACAGTGGGTATCATAAGTACCCCCCTTGTGTCACGCCCTGGTCAAAGTATTTTGTGTTTATCTTTATGTATTTGGTCAGGCCAGGGTGTGGCATGGGGTTTTTGTAATTGTGGTGTGTTTGTCTTGGGGTTTTGGTGGTGGTATTGGGATTGTTGCTAGTAGGGTTATCTAGCCAGGTCTATGGCTGTCTGGAGTGGTTCTCAATTAGAGGCAGGTGCTTATCGTTGTCTCTGATTGGGAACCATATTTAGGCAGCCATGTTCTTTGAGTTTGTCGTGGGTGATTGTCCTATTTGTCTTGATGTCCTTGTTTTGTTAGTTGACACAAGTATAGGCTGTTTTCGGTTTTCGTTTCGTTTATTTGTTTTTGTAGTGTTTAGTGTTTAGTCGTGTTTACGTTTTGTTTAATAAATATGGATCGCAATCGACACGCTGCAGTTTGGTCCGGCTCTCATTCATCACCACTAGAAAACCGTAACAGAATCACCCACCACCAACGGACCAAGCAGCGTGTGAACAGGCAGGAGCAGCCCAAAGAGGAGAGGCGCTATAAGGAGTTCTGGACATGGGAGGAAATCCTAAACGGAGAAGGACCCTGGGCTCAGCCTGGAGAATATCGCCGCCCCAAAGAGGAACTGGAGGCGGCGAGAGCAAAGAGGCGCCGTAATGAGGAGGCAGCACGGCGACTCGGAAGGAAGCCTGAGAATCAGCCCCAAAAATGTCTTGGGGGGGGGGGGGGGGCTCAGGGAGAGTGTGGCAGAGTCAGGAGTCAGACCTGAGCCAACTCTCCCTGTTTATCGTGAGGAGCCTAGGAGGAGACCCGAACCAGAGCCGGTGTTGGAGGTGAGCGAGACAGAGACCGTGAAGGAGTTAATGGGGAAATTGGAGGAGAGAGAAATGAGGGAGTTGGTGCTTTTTGCATGGAATTCGCCCGACGGAACGTGTCGGGGATTTGATGGCACCTGGGTTAGCGCTCCATACTCGTCCTGAGGTGCGTGTTAGTCGGCTGGTGAAGTTGGTACCAGCTTCACGTACCAGGCCTCCTGTACACATCCCTAGCCTTGCACGTCCTGTGCCAACACTGCTCTCAAGATCTCCAGTACGCTTTCACGGTCTAGCCCATCCTGTGCCACCTCCACACTCCAGTCCTCCGGTAGCAGCTCCCCGCACCAGGCTTCCTGTGGGTGTCCTCGGTCCAGTAACACCAGTACCAGCACCACGCACCAGGCCTTCAGTGCGCCTCGCCTGTTCAGCGCAACCAGAGTCTTCCTCCTCTCCTGCGCTGCCGGAGTCTCCCGCCTGTTCAGCGCAACCAGAGCTGCCAGTCTACATGGAGCAACCAGAGCTGCCAGTCTACATGGAGCAACCAGAGCTGTCAGTCTACATGAAGCAGCCAGAGATGTCAGTCTGCATGGAGCAGCCCGAGCTGCCAGTCTGCATGAAGCAGCCAGTCTGCATGGAGCAGCCAGAGCTGTCAGTCTGCATGGAGCAGCCAGAGCTGTCAGTCTGCATGGAGCAGCCCGAGCTGCCAGTCTACATGAAGCAGCCAGAGCTGTCAGTCTGCATGGAGCAGCCCGAGCTGCCAGTCTGCATGAAGCAGCCAGTCTACATGAAGCAGCCAGAGCTGTCAGTCTGCATGGAGCAGCCAGAGCTGTCAGTCTGCATGGAGCAGCCAGAGCTGTCAGCCTGCATGGAGCAGCCAGAGCTGTCAGCCTGCATGGAGCAGCTAGAGCTGTCAGTCTGCATGGAGCAGCCAGAGCTGTCAGTCTACATGAAGGAGCCCGAGCTGCCAGTGTGCATGAAGCAGCCAGTCTACATGGAGCAGCCAGAGCTGTCAGTCTGCATGACGCAGCCAGAGCTGTCAGTCTGCATAGAGCAGCCAGAGCTGCCAGTCATCAAGGAGCTGCCAGTCTACATGGAGCAGCCAGAGCTGTCAGTCTGCAAGGAGCTGTCAGTCTGCAAGGAGCTGTCAGTCTGTAAGGGGCTGCCAGTCTGCAAGGGGCTGCCAGTCAGCACGGAGCCGCCAGAGCTGTCAGTCTGTAAGAAGCCGCCAGAGCTGTCAGCCTATATGGAGCAGCCAGTGCCGCCAGTCTGCCCAGCGCCGCCAGTGCCCCCAGTCTGCCCAGTGTCACCAGTCTGCCCAGCGTCGCCAGTCTGCCCAGCGTCGCCAGTCTGCCCAGCGTCGCCAGTCTGCCCAGCGTCGCCAGTCTGCCCAGCGGCGCCAGTCTGCACAGCGCCGCCAGATCTGCCAGTCAGTCAGACTCTTCCAGATCTGCCAGTCAACCAGACTCTTCCAGATCTGCCAGTCAACCAGACTCTTCCAGATCTGCCAGTCAACCAGACTCTTCCAGATCTGCCAGTCAACCAGACTCTTCCAGATCTGCCAGTCAACCAGACTCTTCCAGATCTGCCAGTCAACCAGACTCTTCCAGATCTGCCAGTCAGTCAGACTCTTCCAGATCTGCCAGTCAGTCAGACTCTTCCAGATCTGCCAGTCAACCAGACTCTTCCAGATCTGCCAGTCAACCAGACTCTTCCAGATCTGCCAGTCAACCAGACTCTTCCAGATCTGCCAGTCAACCAGACTCTTCCAGATCTGCCAGTCAGTCAGACTCTTCCAGATCTGCCAGTCAACCAGACTCTTCCAGATCTGCCAGTCAACCAGACTCTTCCAGATCTGCCAGTCAGCCTTGATCTGCCAGTCAGCCAGGATCTTCCAGATCTGCCAGTCAGCCAGGATCTGCCAGTCAGCCAGGATCTGCCAGTCAGCCAGGATCTGCTGAGACCACCAGCCAGCCAGGATCTGGTAGATCTACCTACCTGCCTGAGCTTCCTCTCACTCCTGAGCTTTCTCTCACTCCTGAGCTTCCTCTCACTCCTGAGCTTCCTCTCACTCCTGAGCTTCCTCTCACTCCTGAGCTTCCTCTCACTCCTGAGCTTTCTCTCACTCCCGCGCTTCCCCTCAGTCCCGAGCTGTCCTTCAGTCCCGATCTGATCCTCAGTCCAGTGGGGTTCTGGGTGAGGACTACTAGGCCATGGTCGGCGCGAGGGTGGACTATCCAGGGACGAAGGGAGAGGGGACTAAGACATTAATGGAGTGGGGTCCACGTCCCGCGCCGGAGCCGCCACCATGGACAGACGCCCACCCGGACCCTCCCTATTGTTTTGAGGTGCGTTCGGGAGTCCGCACCTTAGGGGGGGGGGGGGGTTCTGTCACGCCCTGGTCAAAGTATTTTGTGTTTATCTTTATGTATTTGGTCAGGCCAGGGTGTGGCATGGGGTTTTTGTAATTGTGGTGTGTTTGTCTTGGGGTTTTGGTGGTGGTAATGGGATTGCTGCTAGTAGGGTTATCTTGCAAGGTCTATGGCTGTCTGGAGTGGTTCTCAATTAGAGGCAGGTGCTTATCGTTGTCTCTGATTGGGAACCATATTTAGGCAGCCATATTCTTTGAGTTTGTCGTGGGTGATTGTCCTATTTGTCTTGATGTCCTTGTTTTGTTAGTTGACACAAGTATAGGCTGTTTTTGGTTTTCGTTTCGTTTATTTGTTTTTGTAGTGTTTAGTGTTTAGTCGTGTTTACGTTTTGTTTAATAAATATGGATCGCAATCGACACGCTGCAGTTTGGACCGGCTCTCATTCATCACCACTAGAAAACCGTAACACCTTGCGTTACAAAGTGGGATCTTTTGTCAATGATCTACACAAAATACACAATGTAAAATTGAAACTAAACACATTTACAAATGAATAAAAATGAAATACCTAAAATATAGTCGTTGCATAACTATTCACCACCTTGTTTAGGCAAGCCTACATTTGTTAAGGAGTAAAATGTGGCTTAACAAATCACATAAATTACATGGACGGTGTGAAAAAATAGGGCAAGACCTTGGAACTAAAGTTCTATCTGACATTTTGGGTCAAAAATGAGTTATTCACATAGAGATTCCCTTTAGGTGGTCCTTTTCATGTGAGATATGTCCGATTTTTCTTGAAATCCACTTACATTGAAATAAAAAGGTATAATCTGAAAGTTCTGTCTGAGCAAACATCTTTTAACTTGGTGATATGAGGTTCTGTCTTCAATCCAATTACACAATACTGAGTTGTAAGTAAAACATAATTGTCTGTAAGGTGATATACAGGGCATTTGGAAAGTATTTAGACCCCTTGACCTTTTTCAAATGTTGCTACATTACAGCCTTATTCTAAAATGGATTAAATTACATATTTTCCTCATCAATCTACACACGATACCCCATAATGACAAAGCAGAAACAGGTTTTCAGACAAGTTTGCAAATGTATTAAAGGTTAAAAACAGTAATACCTTTTTTTCCATAAGTATTCAGACCCTTTAATATGAGAGTCAAAATTGAGCTCAGGTGCATCCTGTTTCCATTGATCATCCTTGAGATGAGTCCATCTGTTATAAATTCAAATTATTGTACATGATTTGGAAAGGTACATACTGTACCTGTCTATATAAGGTCCCACAGTTGACAGTTCATGTCAGAGCAAAAACCAAGTCATGAGGTGTAAGGAATTGTCCGTAGAGCTTTGAGACAGGATTGTGTTGAGCATTGAAGGTCCCCAAGAAGACAGTGGCCTCCATCATTCTTAAATGGAAGAAGTTTGGAACTACCAAGACTATTTCTAGAGCTGGCCACCCAGCCAAACTGAGCAATAGGGGGAGAAGGGCCTTGATCAGGGAGGTGACCAAGAACCCGATGGTCAATATGAAGGAACTCCAGAGTTCCTCTGTGGAGATGGGAGAACCTTCCAGAAGGACAACCATCTCTGCAGCACTCCACCAATCAGGCCTTTATGGTAGTGGCTAGATGGAAGCCACTCCTCAGTAAAAGGCACATGACAGCCCGCTTGGATTTTTCCAAAACTTTCTCTGATCATGAGAATCAAGATTCTCTGGTCTGATGAAACCAAGAAAGAACTCTTCGGCCTGAATGCCAAGCGTCACATCTGGAGGAAACCTGTCACCATTCCTGATGCATGGTGGTGGCAGCATCATGCTGTGGGGATGTTTTTCAGCGTCAGGGGCTGGGAGACTAGTCAGGATTGAGGGAAAGATGAATGGAGCAAAGTACAGAGTGATCCTTGATGAAAACCTGCTCCAGAGCGCTCAGGACCTCAGACTGGGGCGAAGGTTCACCTTCCAACAGGACAACCACCCAGGAGTGGCTATGGGACAAGTCTCTGAATATTCTTGAGTGGCCCAGGCAGAGCCCGGACTTGAACCTGACCGAACATCTCTAGAGAGACCTGAAAATAGCTCTGCGGCGACGCTTATATACAACCTGACAGAGCTTGAGAGGATCTGCAGAGAAGAATGGGAGAAATTCCCCAGATACAAGTGTGCCAAGCTTGTAGCGTAAAAGCCAAGAAGACTCAAGGCTGTAATCTCCGCCAAAGGTGCTTCAACAAAGTACTGAGTAAAGCGTCTGAATACTTACGTAAATGGGAAATATCTGTTTTATATTTTTATACATTTGCAAAAATGTCTAAAACCTGTTTTTAATTTGTCGTTTTGGGGTATTGTGTGTAGATTGAAGAGGGGATTTTTTTTAAATTTGCATTTACATAGATTTTTTTCCACAACTTTTTCAGAAGAATGGCCATAACGTAGCCACCCCCCACCCTTAAAAAACACGTTTACAAATGGCTTAGGATTTTGATACTCAGCATTTTAGGTACCTTTAAGATGAGGGTTATGAAAGAAGAATGAACTACAAAACAGTTCTGAGATCTGCGATGTGAACATGTGACAGGTTAAAGGAAATAGTCATAGCCTGTTATACATTAAAAAGTATTAGTAAGTTCATAGTATGTGAGGATCTTAAAACATCTAAGGTTAAAAAGATGCATTCAGTATCAGTTGATAAAGATTGATAACATTCATATAATTGTGTTAAAGTTCAAATCTGTCAAAGGGTACGAATTGTGAGAGTAATGTGTAAATGTTAGATTGATTACTTGATTTTGTAGTGCCTAAAAGTGTTAATCTGTGATCTACGAAATGCTCTTAATCTATGAGCCGGAGATCGATTGCTCTGGTCTCCACCCATATTCCTGGGGAAAATCGCGGTCTTTTTCTCATTCAACTAAACGTTAAATTGAGAATACAACACCGTATCACTCTCGTGATTATTTCTCCCTTGTTTTCAGGTACTTTATTGATGATAAAAATAGTAATTTAAATGTTATAACTCACTAACATGTCAAGAGTGTTTAAGGTGTGTCTTAGTAACGTTTTGAGGAAGTTAGAGTTAAGTTTGAAGAGAGTAATATTAGCCCTGCTCGGTTAAAGTGAAGAATAGCATCGTACTGAGAGTAGCTGCCATTTTATGTCGATTGTGAATGAACATGTACGTTGTTAATAAGATATTTTGCTGTGTTATTTGTATAATGGTTTTTCTGTTGTTTTGTAATGTGTTACTTTTGTGAAATTGATTCAACTAAACGTTAAATTGAGAATACAACACCGTATCACTCTCGTGATTATTTCTCCCCTGTTTTCAGGGGCGTAACAAACACTCTGATGCTCAATATCTCAGGTCTATGCTTTATACATATAGAAACTTATAGTCCCAAGGTCTGAAGGGGATGACATGATTTTTTAATGACTACCCTTTCTTCTGTCCCCTGTACATACAACATCTGTAAGGTCCCTCAGTCAAGTATAGAATTTCAAGCACAGATTCAACTACAAAGACAAGGGAGGTTTTCAAAAGCCTCGTAAAGAAGGGCAGTGCTTGGTAGATGGGTAACAATAACAATTAGACATTGAATATCTCTTTAAGCACAATCAAGTTAATAATTATGTCATCCTATTTGACCTAAATGCAGCCCATGTTTGGTGCAAATCCAACACTTCACATCACGAAGTAACTGCCTCCTTATTTTCAAGCATCGTGGTGGCTGCATCATGATATGGGTAGGCTTGACATCGACAAAGACGGGAGTTTATCAGGATAGAAAGAAATGGGACGGAGCTAAGCACAGGCAAAATCCTAGAGGAAAACCTGCTTTGCACCAGACACTGGGAGATGAATTCACCTTTCAGCAGGACAATAACCTAAAACACAGGGCCAAATATACACTGGAGTTGCTTACCAAGAAGACAGTGAATGTTCCCGAGTGGCCAGGTTACAGTTTTGACTTAAATCTGTTTGAAAATCTATGGCAAGACTTGAAAATTGCTTTCTATCCATGGTCCCCATCACCTCCTAGACAGACCTTTATGAATTAAAACAGTAATAATAATGGGCAAATATTGCACAGTCCAGGTGTGCAAAGCTCTTCCAATCAAACATCAAATCAAATGTTATTTGTCACATTCACCGAATACAACAGGTGTAGTTGACCTTACAGTGAAATGTTTACTTACAAACAATGCAGTTTTATGAAAAAGTGTTCAAAAAGTAATTACTCAAATTAACTGAAGTAAAAAATAAATAGATTAAAACAGGAAAATATCAAATAACTAAGGAGCAACAATAAAATAACAGTATCAGGCTATATACAGGGGGTACCGGTACAGAGTCTATGTGCGGGGCTACAGAGTCAATGTGTGTTAGTTGAGGTAATTGAGGTAATATGTACGTGTAGGTAGAGGTAAAGTGACTGCATGGATAATAAACGAGTAGCAGCAGTGAGAGTAGCGGCAGTGTAAAAATGGGGGGGGGGGGGGGGGGGGGCACACAATGCAAATAGTCCGGGTAGCCACTTGATTTGCTGTTCAGGAGTCTTATGGTTTGTGGGTAGAAGCTGTTAAGTAGCCTACAGTACCAGTCACAAGTTTGGACACACCTACTCATTCCAGTTGTTTCCTTTATTAGTTACTATTTTCTCTAGAATAATAGTGAAGACATCAAAACTCATGGAATCAGTGGTGAAAAGTACTTCAGTTAAAATACTTTAAGTAGTTTTTAGAGGAATCTGTACTACTTTTACTTCACTACATTCCTAGAGAAAATGATGTACGTTTTACTCCATCCATTTTCCCTGACACCCAAAAGTTCTAGTTACAATTGGAATGCTTACCAGTACAGGAAAAAAGTCCAATTCACACACTTATCAAGATAATGTCCCTGGTCATTCCTACTGCCTCTGATCTGGTGGACTCACTGAACATAAATGCTTCCTTTCTAAATGATGTCTGAGTGTTGGAGTGTGCCCATGGCTGTTAAAAAAATGTAATAAAAAAGGAGTCTGGTTTGCCAAATATAAGGAATTTGATGTATAGCATTTACTTTTACTTTGTACTTTTACTCAAGTATGACAATTGAATGCTTTTTCCACAACTGTACTTAAGTATATTTAAAATCTGATACTTTTAGACTTTTACTCAAGTAGTATTTTACTGGGTTACTTTCAATTTTATATTAAGGTATCTTTTCCTTGTACTCAAGTATGACATTTGAATACTTTTTCCACCTCTGTATGGAATCATGTAGTAACCAAAAAGGTGTTAAACAAATCAAAACATATTTTATATTTGAGATTTTTTAAAGTAGCCACCCTTTTTGCCTTGATGACAGCTTGGCACACTCTTGGCATTCTCTCAACCAGCTTCCTGAGGTAGTCACCTGGAATGCATTTCAATTAACAGGTGTGCCTTGTTAAAAGTGCATTTGTGGAATTTCTTTCCTTCTTAATGTGTTTGAGCCAATCAGGTGACATTGTCTGTAATTTATTTAGAATTCAGGGCACACTTAACCCGCATGGCTACCACAGCATTTTACAGCGATACCATCTGGTTTGCGCTTAGTGGGACTATCATTTGTTTTTTAACAGGACAATGACCCAAAACACACCTCCAGGCTGTGTAAGGGCAATTTGACCAAGGAGAGTGATGGAGTGCTGCATCAGATGACCTGGCCTTGGAAAATTTGGTTGAGAGAATGCCAAGAGTGTGCACAGCTGTCATCAAGGCAAAGGGTCCCTACTTTGAAGAATCTCAAATAAAAAATATATTTTGATTTGTTTAATAATTGTTTGGTTACTAGATGATCCCATATGTGTTATTTCATAGTTGTGATGTCTTCACTGTTATTATACAATGTAGAAAATAGTTAAAAATTAAGAAAAACCCTGGAATGAGTAGGTGTGTCCACATTTTTGAGTGGTACTGTATATACAGGCTATATGTACAGTATATACTGTAAATATCTGAAACAGGATGCAATTTGAATGGAATGGGTGGAGAGAGAATGCTTGTGCGTGCTCGGATTTAAAGCAACGATATTAGAGTGATAGGCCGTTTTAAAACACTGCGGCTGCAATAAAAAAATATAGTGATCCCAGAAAGCCAGATTGAGATGTGTAAATTAGACATACATTTAGTCCTTATGTTACCCTATCCTTCTGGCCCACAGCCCTGTGTGCTATCAAATTCCCATGTTGCCAATTAATGCTTACAGGATGATTAACAATTTATAAACGTCATATCTAAAGCTCTTGTCTGTCCAAGAAGTTAGGGTAAACGGTAGACATGTTATCTGTTATCCACTTAGTTTTAGTTAATATTTTGGGTATATGGGAGGGTCACTATATTTTAAAGTAGAGTTTTAGGTCAAATATATTTTGCTGAAGGGAGGGCCATCCATTTTCATTTCAGAATGGTTCGATTTTCTCCATGTATGTCTTATCATAAATAACGTTCACTCACTACAACATTCACATTTACTCCACTGTAACATACACTTTCAATATGCTGTAAGTGTTTTCTGAAATGAAGATGATTTAATTTTACCTGCTCATTGTAGTAGTTCCTGTCCCAGCACCGCTCTACAGTCTGACGGTATTCAGCACTCGGACTGAACATCTTGAGAACAGAAAAACATACCAGGACTTTCTACAAGGACGCAATTGAACTATTAAAACTCAAATAAGATATATCATAGGATTTACCTGAGCAGATGTAGAAAGGGCACGCGGGATTTTATCGCTAAAATCCATGAATTATTTGAGGAAATGATAGATGGACTTTTGACAATAACTCAAAATAAAGATGAGTAATCGTAGCTAATTCGCAAAGGTGTTTGTGCTTGGGTTGGCGCAAACTAATGTTTTTAGCTAACATTCTGACATTCTGGAGAAATCAAACATTCCATCTCCATAGAAATTGATTGTGAACATTCTGTTATGGAGTGTGCGTATTGTTGCGTAATACTGTAGGCTACAGGTTCGATAATTGTCACACACTGTGTGTGACAGGTGATGCGCTGCGCTCTCGTTCCTCACTCGTAAAAGCTAATGCAAAAATGCATGATGTCGATTATCAAATAACGAAAACATCAACATAGGAATAATTGTCAGCAAAATGATTTGTTTGATTTGATTGACTCCTGCGTAATTAAATATACAAACATGTATTTATTATCAAACATCAATGACAATGGCAATGGTTAGCATTTAAGTTAAATACAAGCTACATTTATTTACACTTGCAAATAGCCTACATCTATAATCTATTTGCAAATAACAATAATGTATATGATTGTTACAGTAATTTAATACACTGATGCACCGAACCACAATAGTGTTTTGTGAAATAGGCCTGCATGTATTTCAGGAGAATATTGCCAATTATATTTTAGCAGTTTTCCGACTATGGCTCAAAATCTGTGTATTGGACTCAAGTGACACAAGATACATTTTCGTTCATTATATCCCCTTCAAAGTATAAACATATCAAAGGAATTTCTCCATTTTCTCAGCTGAGCTGCTTCAGGAGACATCAACAGGACATCAACAGGAGTGCATTGTAAGCTTGAAACCAACCTCAGTGCAAGCCAGGCAGTGTGTGTGTGTGTGTGTGTGTGTGTGTGTGTGTGTGTGTGTGTGTGTGTGTGTGTGTGTGTGTGTGTGTGTGTGTGTGTGTGTGTGTGTTTGTGTGTGTGTGTGTGTGTCTGTGTGTCTGTGTGTTTTTGTGTGTCTGTGTGTGTCTGTGTGTCTGTGTGTGTGTGTGTCTGTGTGTCTGTGTGTTTTTGTGTGTCTGTGTGTGTCTGTGTGTCTGTGTGTGTGTCAAAGAGTAGAAGTGGGAAACCTGGAAGGAGGGCATTGGCGGAAGCTGTAGATCCGCACCTGCATGGGTCTCGGGGGGTGTTGTGTTGTTGAAAGGTGTGGGAATCTGACTGGAGTTTAAATACAGCACAGCAACACTCTCGACGGATGTACTGCACGGTGCTGTAGTCGTTGTGTCTCAACGTTTTCCTACTAGTTCTTCCCATGGTCTTGCTCCCAGTCTCACCACAGCCCCCACCCATCATGTTGGGAGAGGCATGGCCATCATAATCATCTGGAAGTGAAATGAACCAGATCCCTGCTGCAAAGTAAACTGTAAAGCTTTCTTTGGTTTCCCTAATCTATCTAGTCCAACAGGGACCCCTGTTTATTACCCATAGAGATTTTGCAATCAAAGAAAGAGAGATTATTGGATATGGCCCTATCTTTCTGACTACTAGTTTAATAGCATATAGACCATTGTTCTTTGTACTGTGGTCATGCTTGTCAATACTGTACTGTGGTCATGCTTGTTATATATTTATATATATATTCAATGTAGTATTGTTTTTATAGTACATGATAATGGCTAAGAATATATATACCAAGACACAAGGTCATCCGAATTACTGTAACATACATGACTCCAGATATTATAGACAAGCCTGCCATCTGCTGGAAAACGGAACAAATACAGTTATTAAACTAGGAAACTCAGGCTAACAGATGTTCAATACATGTTGATGCATAAATAATGTCATTTACAGTTTTTTACAATCGCTAGGACCCATTTCTCAATACTCTTCACACAGTGAGCATAACTAACTTTCAGCTTGGCACAGCAGTTAATTTCACGTTCAACATGCCCTAAAACTACCAAAACACTACATACATGTCTCATGTGATTCCAAAATACAAGAATTTGTATATACACCATCTACCGATACAGATACAGTAGCAATGCTAGTAAACCCTGTCATGTGAATTTGGCCACAGGTTCTCATCCGCGTCACATCGTATGTCATCTTGGGCAATACACCTAGGAAATCATATTTTTTCATGCCTGGTCCATCCCTGGCAATCTTCTGCAGATATGTCCAGGCATCCAGCCTTCATTGCATCCAGGAGGGACAATTGATCATGTGGATGGTGGTCATAAACCTTCCACCTCCATAAGGAAAATAATTCCTCTATGGGGTTGAGGAACGGAGAGTAAGGAAGGAGGAAAAATGACATCATCCTGGTATGGGCTGCAATCCACTCTGCAGGAGTGGTGCAACGCCACATTGTCCCATACAATTACAAACGTTTTCGCCTCACTGTGACCCTCTCCTCACCTGGCACAACCCTTCCATAGAGGTCATCCAGGAATGAAATGAGACGCTCGGTGTTGTATGTCCCAATTAGAGGTTTGTGTAACAGCCATCCATCAGAGGATATTGCTGTACACATTGTGATATTGGCACCCCTCTGGCTCAGGACATCCACTGAGGCTCTTTTCCCAATCACATTCCTTTCCTCGCCACCATGTTTTGGCCAAGTTGAAACCAGCCTCATCCACAAAGATGAATATGTGGGGTGTTATTCTGGCTTCAATCTCCATGACTGTCTACAATAAATCCACAAGACAACAGAAGAGTTAGGCTATTACAGTAGTTTACATTATACCTTAAAACATGCCATTGTGTGCCTCTGCCCTGTTTGGTTTTGTTCAAAACCAGTTCTATATTTTATAGTCATCTTACCTGGACTTATTGGTTCCTGAGTTGCTTGACTCGTTCAGAGTTCCTCTCAAAGGGGACAGTGCGCAACTGCTTCATCCTGATTTGATGTTGTTTCTGTCACGGTTCATGAATCCACTGCCTCCCTCTCCCTCTCTCTTTCTCTTTCTCTTTCTCTTTCTCTTTCTCTTTCTCTCTCTCTCTCTCTCTCTCTCTCTCTCTCTCTCTCTCTCTCTCGTGTTTGTGTGGGCGTGGTTCCCAATCTCGGCCTGATTGTCTGTGCCAGCTGGAATCACTTATCTTCCCTTTATATGTTCTGTAACCAGTGTTTCTTGTTGTCAGATCGTTGTTACTTCTCTGAGGTTGTGTCGTGTGTCCGTGCTCATCTCTCACCGCCCTTGTGTGGATTATCTGCTGTGCTCCCTCCTACACATCCGGACACACTCCCCTGGATTTCTCAGCACGCTATCATCGGAATATGCGCCCTAGTCCCTGGGTCGGATTCCGTCTGAGTACAGTCAGTCTGTCCTGTTGCTGCTGTAAACTGTATTCATTAAACCATCGTTGCTTGCATCTTGCATCCGCCTCTGTATTGTCACAGTTTCAGGACTCAATAAATAGTTGTCATGCTTACATTGTCTGCCAACACTCTGTCCTGAATCTCTGAGTTTTATGCCATTGTTTCTGATGACCATATCAACGATAGCAGTTTCCTGCACAGCAGTGAAAATCCTACCTCTCCCGCCTGTAGGAGGTAACATTTGGGTCCTAATCAGAAACACAAAAACAATTATACACAAGTAGGTTTGGAGGCTTTGCTCAATACACTTCTGTAATGTGCAGTTCAGTCAGATGCCCTTGCAGAATGCACATCTTACCTGTTGTTTTGCCGGAAATTTCTCAGAATAGATGCCACTGTTGAGTGTTGCAGATTTGCCTGCACTCTCAGACCAGCCTCTCTCATTGATAGATCATAATATATTACATGATCAATTATAGTAGCCCTAATCTCATCTGAGACTACAGCTCTTGATCTTCCTCTCGGTCTTCTTCCACCACTCATATGTACTCCTCTCCCTCTCCCAGCCACTCTTCTTCCTCTGTCAGTCACTTCTCTATCTCTGGCTGGGTCCATGTTTACATTACAGTACAGAATTATTCCTAAAATGTCCCCTTTTGTATAGATGGTAATGAAATTGAAAGACTAACACCTGGGTAGGTGTTCATCTACAATGGGAATCAGCTGTGGTTGGTCTAATTGTTTTGATAGTATTTCATTTTTTAGATTTGGAAAATATTTAGCTATTACTGTAGAAATGTAGCAAATGTATGTCTTATTCAATTTTGTGTAATTTTAGGTTTTGAATTTAAGTTGAACAGTTTTGAAAAGAGTATGTAAACATATGCAAATTGGCCTGTAGGTACATAGAGTTTTGGTGGTGGTTGTGTCTGAGTGAGAAAAGAGTTTATGAAAATTGAAAGATGTAGTCATTGAATGCATTTTGTGCCAAAGCAATGAAAAATGATCCATAGTTTAGCCCACATAGACTGCTGTTATGCTCATTGTGTGAAGAACTTTGAAAAAGTGACCTAAGTATTGAGAAATGGGTTCGAGCAATTGTAAAAAACTGTAAGTTTGTGATGAAATGTGAATTGAAACTGTAAATAGTTACAAAAAAATAACAATACAAATCGATTTCTTCAGTAAATAGTAAAAAGTCATTGAATTAACACATAATAAAATATTTAATGAGGAAAAATTATAGAGAAATATTAAACATGCTAAACTCATGTTAAACAACAACTGTGGTGTGTGTGTGTGTGTGTGTGTGTGTGTGTGTGTGTGTATGTGTGTGTGTGTGTGTGTGTGTGTGTGTGTGTGTGTGTGTGTGTGTGTGTGTGTGTGTGTGTGTGTGTGTGTGTGTGTGTGTGTGCGTGCGTGCATGCATGAGTATACGTGTGTGTGCGCGCCCGTGTGTTTGTGTGTGAGCTGAAGTTATCCTCTGAAAAGCTGGTCAGGTTCACACCATCAAATCATCTTCGTATATGCAGCAGAAGAGGCGACTGAAGAATCTCATGACTCTGCTTTTCTTTGGTTTAATGACCACAACATCTTCTGGAAATGAGAAGGAGAATATCAATCACAACAGCTTAAATTAGTTAGTTACAAAACTGTCATGTTAAAATAAAACAATAGCTAATACCTTATATTACAGAGGGAAATGATAACCTGTCAAAGTGTTAATGTAACTCACCTGACTGGAATTCAACTGGTTCATCCGTAACCTTAAGGTGGACTGGATTAGTGGCCGGGGGTGTTGTGATGTTGTCCACCTTAACTGGGGCATCAACCAGGGGTGTTGTGATGTTGTCCACCTTAACTGGGGCATCAACCAGGGGTGTTGTGATGTTGTCCACCTTAACTGGGGCATCAACCAGGGGTGTTGTGATGTTGTCCACCTTAACTGGGGCATCAACCAGGGGTGTTGTGATGTTGTCCACCTTAACTGGGGCATCAACCAGGGGTGTTGTGATGTTGTCCACCTTAACTGGGGCATCAACCAGGGGTGTTGTGATGTTGTCCACCTTAACTGGGGCATCAACCAGGGGTGTTGTGATGTTGTCCACCTTAACTGGGGCATCAACCAGGGGTGTTGTGATGTTGTCCACCTTAACTGGGGCATCAACCAGGGGTGTTGTGATGTTGTCCACCTTAACTGGGGCATCAACCAGGGGTGTTGTGATGTTGTCCACCTTAACTGGGGCATCAACCAGGGGTGTTGTGATGTTGTCCACCTTAACTGGGGCATCAACCAGGGGTGTTGTGGTGTTGTCCACCTTAACTGGGGCATCAACCAGGGGTGTTCTGATGTTGTCCACCTTAACTGGGGCATCAACCAGGGGTGTTGTGATGTTGTCCACCTTAACTGGGGCATCAACCAGGGGTGTTGTGGTGTTGTCCACCTTAACTGGGGCATCAACCAGGGGTGTTGTGATGTTGTCCACCTTAACTGGGGCATCAACCAGGGGTGTTGTGATGTTGTCCACCTTAACTGGGGCATCAACCAGGGGTTATGTGATGTTGTCCACCTTAACTGGGGCATCAACCAGGGTTGTTGTTGTGTTGTCCAGCACTTTGTCATGGATAGTGGTCAAGGGCTTTTTGATGTCTGGCAGTGACAGGGGTTGAAGCAACTCCAACACCTTGACAGGGTTAGGGACAAATTTGTCGGCGATTGCCAGGTTCAGGTCCACAGGCTGAAAGCAAAAATATGAAATATTTAAGACAGTTATTATTTAACATAACATTTGCAACATTGCAGATGTACTATTTTTTTTAAACATTTGACCAATATTGACAACAATACATTTTTGGATCAGAGACAACTGAATGAGTGGACTTTAATAAGATAAACACTTAAAACCATCGCTTACTCTATTGCTCCCTGAATCTTCAGCCTCGTTGACGTCTGCTGCTGAGAGGAACATCTTGGGGTACAATTTCTTTGCAAACAAGTTTGCCACCACTAAACATCTCTCCTCATCACATGTGAAGGCTTCAATCCCCAGGCACTGGGATGATGGGTACCTCTTCATGTACTCCCAGTAGAAGGTGTAAGCCCAGTACTTCTTACTGTCAGAGTCGGTACACTTCTCCAGCTCCTCATTAACGATGTTGCGGAATCTGGCAGTGATGCTTTGAAACAGCGTGCAGATACGATCGTCGATAGTGAGTAACTCTGACTCAAGGTCGTCTGATGCAGGAGGGTGCTTCTCCAAGAATAGCAGGACCATTGGTTTCAGGATGATTTTCGTGCCAAAGCCTGGCTTGGCATTAGTGGCGAAGCTTGGCAATGCTGTGCAGGATGTCAGGGCAAAGCCTGAGGGTGGAATGCAGGGTGCTGGGGAAAAACCTGGAGGTGGAATGCAGGGTGCCGGGGCATTGCCTGTTGGTGGCGGACAAAATTAAGATCAGTCTTACAAAAAAACTGGAAGTGGCACTCTAGTGCCCTTTTCACCTGCGTTAACACCTGATGTACTTAACAAAAGTCACCTCTCAACAAGTGGTCTAGGTATGTCATGACATTGCACAAGTGTGGGGTTTGGGCCGTTTATCTTTTGTTCTATATTGCTTCTTTATTGTTCTTCGAGAAAGGGGGGAGACCGATGACATCACGGATCACCATCAGACCAACACCTTGATTAGCCTGCCCCTTGAAGTTGGCAGTTGTCTCTAAGAAACTGTATTTTGCTAAAAACGTATTCCTATCCCCTTGAGAGCAGTAGTAACCAACCTTTTCTGAGTCAAGATCACTTTCTGAGTCAAGATCACTTTCTGAGTCAAAATGCAAGTCCAGATCTAGTGCTCAGATTTTTTTTAGACATGACTTCAAAAAAAGGTAACCAATGCAACATTAACTATTTCAAAACTGTTCTGTAGCAATGAGGTTTGTTCAGTAGGATTTGGGCCCAATACATTATCACTGCATATTGGCAACACTTGGATTGGCCTGCCAATGTTGATCTTTTCAGACCGTGTGTTTAAATAATATATATATATATATTTTTTGATATATGATAACACTGGTAATTAGATAATGTGTTGTATTATTTGGGAGGCACAGCTGAGTGAGCATAATAATTCACTAGAATTTTTTTTACAGGACTGATGGCCTGCATCTGATGGTCAGTCTGAGGGGAGAGAGAAGCAGTGAGGCTGCCTCTCAACCGACTCCTCTGCACTCCAGCTGAGGGTGAAACTCAAGGCCCACTGCATTATTTCCACCTCAAGCACCAATTCATGTTGTTACTCCCATGACGAGTGAGATATCCCTCAATATAAAAACAGAAGCCAAGTCGCTAATAATGACACAAGCTATTCGGAACACTTTGCCATTCTCATTCATTACAGCTTGCAGTGCTGGTTGTAGCGTGAGTGGAAATAAGGACAACTCGCATTTTATGGCTTTAAGTGTTGAACAAAGTGTTGACAATGCTGAATAACAACTTAAACTTACTCATTAAAAGAACAGCTCCATGCTGTATTCGTTGAGTCTCTCTCTTGTCGTGGATTTCAAGGTTTTGAAGTGTCACAATATGAAATTTGCTTTGCGTTCAATACTTCATTTTTACAGTCTATGGCTCAAGGAAAATGTGCAGGCTATCTGATTGGCCAGCGGTAGGCCTATACATTAGGTGCAGTTGATTTGCTCTCTGCACCTGCAGGGTAGGCGGAGTTCTACCTTCAGACACATGAAATGGTTCAGAATGGGAACACTATGCCTTCCTGGTGCTAGTGCTGCTGAATCAAGTGCACCTACCCTCAACAGCGTGAAAGTAATACAAAAAATAGGAACGTATGGCTTTATTTATTGATTTTTTACATACATGTTTGGTGATTGACTAGAAATGCCTTGGTGATCGACCAGTCGATTGCGATCGGCCGGTTGGTGACCACTGCTTTAGTGTGTGTAATTTACTGGATTTATACTTGGGATATCGCTTTTCAAAAGGAAAAGTTCATCCATTTCTGGAGGACGTCTTTCACTTAATTACCAAACTGTCTAGTTATAAAACTTGAGCCAGTAAGTTCCATTACAGTGAAAATGATCACCTGTCAAAGTGATTGTGACAGTGTAACTCACCTGACTGAAGGACAAGTGTTTCATCCAAAACCTCAAGGTTGACTGGATTAGTGGTCAGGGGTGTTGTGATGTCTACCACTTTGACAGGGTTAGGGGTCTCTAGGATTGCCAGGTTCAAGTCCACAGACTGAAAGCAACAAGGACACAATATGTAACAGAACATTTGCTGCATTTCATATCTCCTTTTTCCCAAATTATTTGTATTGTTATCAGAGAAAATTGAATGAGTGGACATTCATAAGGATAAACACTTGAAATCATCACTTACTCCCTTGCTGCCTGAATCTTCAGCCATGTCGAAGTCTGCTGCTGAGGGGAGCATCTTGGGGCACATCTTCTTTGCAAACATTTTGGCCACCACTAAACATCTCTCCTCATCACATGTGAAGGCTTCAATCCCCAGGCACTGGGATGATGGGTACCTCTTCATGTACTCCCAGTAGAAGGTGTAAGCCCAGTACTTCTTACTGTCAGAGTCGGTACACTTCTCCAGCTCCTCATTAACGATGTTGCGGAATCTGTCAGTGATGCTTTGAAACAGCGTGCAGATACGATCAGTGATAGTCAGGAACTCTGACTCAAGGTCCTCTGATGCAGGAGGGAGCCTCTCCAAGAAAAACAGGACCATTTGTTTCAGGATGACTATCGTGCCAAAACCCTGCATGGCATTAGCGGCAATGCTTGGCGACGAGGTGCAGGTTGCCAGGGCAAAGCCTGGGGGTGGAATGCAGGGTGCTAGGGAAAATTCTGTTGGTGGGGTGCAGTGTGCCGGGGTAAAGCCTGGTGGTGGGGTGCAGTGTGCCGTGGCAACGCCTGTTGGTGGCGGACAAAGTGAAGATCAGTCTATTGTTGGGTTTTTTACATACATGTTTAGTGATTGACTAGGAATGCCTTGGAGATCGACCAGTCGATTGCGATTGGCCGGTTGGTGACCACTGCTTTAGTGTGTGTACTTTACTGGATTTATACTTGGGATATCGCTTTTCAACAGGAAAAGTTCAACAATCTCTGGAGGACGTCTTTAACTTAATTACCAAACTGTCTAGTTATAAAACTTTAGCCAATAAGTTACATTACAGTGAAAATGATCACCTGTCAAAGTGATTGTGACAGTGTAACTCACCTGACTGAAGGACAAGTGTTTCATCCAAAACCTCAAGGTTGACTGGATTAGTGGTCAGGGGTGTTGTGATGTCTACCACTTTGACAGGGTTAGCGGTCTCTAGGATTGCCAGGTTCAAGTCCACAGACTGAAAGCAACAAGGACACAATATGTAACAGAACATTTGCTGCATTTCATATCTCCTTTTTCCCAAATTATTTGTATTGTTATCAGAGAAAATTGAATGAGTGGACATTCATAAGGATAAACACTTGAAATCATCACTTACTCCATTGCTGCCTGAATCTTCAGCCTTGTCGAAGTCTGCTGCTGAGGGGAGCATCTTGGGGCACATCTTTTTTGCAAACATTTTGGCCACCACTAAACATCTCTCCTCATCACATGTGAAGGCTTCAATCCCCAGGCACTGGGATGATGGGTACCTCTTCATGTACTCCCAGTAGAAGGTGTAAGCCCAGTACTGCTTACTGTCAGAGTCGGTACACTTCTCCAGCTCCTCATTAACAATGTTGTGGAATCTGGCAGTGATGCTTTGAAACAGCATGCAGATACGATCAGTGATAGTCAGGAACTCTGACTCAAGGTCCTCTGACGCAGGAGGGAGCCTCTCCAAGAATAGCAGGACCATTTGTTTCAGGATGACTTTGGTGCCAAAGCCCTGCATGGCATTAGCGGCCAAGCTTGGCGACGAGGTGCAGGTTGCCAGGGCAAAGCCTGGGGGTGGAATGCAGGGTGCTGGGGAAAAGCCTGGTGGTGGGGTGCAGTGTGCCGTGGTAAAGCCTGTTGGATGCGAACAAAGTGAAGATCAGTCTTAAATAAAAACTCAAGCTTTATTGTTGGGTTGTTTACATACATGTTTGGTGATTGACTAGGAATGCCTTGGAGATCGACCAGTCGATTGCGATTGGCCGGTTGGTGACCACTGCTTTAGTGTGTGTACTTTACTGGATTTATACTTGGGATATCGCTTTTCAACAGGAAAAGTTCAACAATCTCTGGAGGACGTCTTTAACTTAATTACCAAACTGTCTAGTTATAAAACTTGAGCCAGTAAGTAACATTACAGTGAAAATGATCACCTGTCAAAGTGACTCACCTGACTGAAGGACAAGTGTTTCATCCAAAACCTCAAGGTTGGTCAGGGGTGTTGTGATGTCTACCACTTTATCAGGGTTAGGGGTCTCTGGGATTGCCCGGATCATGTCCACAGACTGAAAGCAACAAGGACACAATATTTAACAGAACATTTGTTACATTTCATATCTCCTCTTTACCAACATTTATTTGTATTTTTATCAGAGAAAATTGAATGAGTGGACTTTCATAAGGATAAACACTTGTGATCGTTGCTTACCCCACTGCTCCCTACTTCATCCACATTAAAGTCTTCCACTGAGAGGAGCATCTCTAACTGGAGGTTGTTCAGCAATATTCTGCCGATTATGTCGGCCACCACTAAAAATCTCTCCTCATCAAATGAGAAGGCTTCAATCCCCTGGGGTGATGGGTACATCTTCATGTACTCGCAGTAGAAAGTGTCAGCCCAGATGCTCTTACTATAAGAGTTGATACACTTCTCCAGCTCCTTGTTGACGATGTTGTTGGATCTGGCAGTGATGCTCTGAATTAGAGTGCAGATATGATCTGCGATAGTGAGTGGTGGGGGGCAAGATGCTGGGGGAAAGCCTGGTGGTGGGGGGCATGACGCCGGGATAAAGCCTGATTGTGGGGGGCAGGATGCCTGGGCAAAGCCTGGTGGTGGGGGGAGCAATGCCTGGGCAAAGCCTGGTGGTGGGGGGCACTTTGCCGGGGCAAAGCCTGGTGGTGGGGGGCAGGATGCAAGGGCAACGCCGGGTGGTGGCTGGCAGGATGCCTGGGCAAAGCCTGGTGGTGCGGGGCAGGATAGATGGGCAAACCCTGGTGGTGGGGGGCATGATAGAGGGGCAAGGCCTGGTGTTGGGGGGCATGATGCCTGGGAAAATCCTGGTGGTGGGGGGCAGGATAGAGGGGCAAAGCCTGGTGGTGGGGGGAAGGATAGAAGGGCAAAGCCTGGTGGTGGGGGGCATGATAGAGGGGCAAAGAATGGTGGTGGGGGGCATGATAGAGAGGCAAAGCCTAGTGGTGGGGGGCATGATAGAGGGGCAAAGCCTGGTGGTGGGGGACATGATGCCGGGGAAAAGCCTGCTGGGAGTGGGCATGATGCCGGGGCAAAGACTGGTGGTAGGGTGCAGGATGCAAGGGCAAAGCCTGGTGGTGGCTGGCAGGATAGAAGGGCAAAGCCTGGTGGTGGGGGGCAGGATAGATGGGCAAACCCTGGTGGTGGGGGGCATGATAGAGGGGCAAGGCCTGGTGTTGGGGGGCATGATGCCTGGGAAAATCCTGGTGGTGGGGGGCAGGATAGAGGGGCAAAGCCTGGTGGTGGGGGACATGATGCCGGGGAAAAGCCTGCTGGGAGTGGGCAAAATGCCGGGGCAAAGACTGGTGGTAGGGTGCAGGATATTGGGGCAAAGCCCGGTGGTGGGATGCAGGATACAGTGGCAAAGCCTGCAGGTGGAATACAGGGTGCTGAGTGTTTTACCCCAACATTCCCTTGAAATTAGAAGGAGAAAATCTATCTCATACGAACACAACTTATTGCGAAACTGTCTAGTTTCAAAACATTAGCTAATAAGTTATATTACAGTAAGACATGGACACCTGTCAAAGTGATCCGTGTCAATTTAACTCACCTGACTGGAGGTCAACTGGAGTCGTGGTCATGGTTGTTGTGATGTTGTCCACTTTGACGGGATTAGTGATTAGGGGTGCTGTGACAGACTGAAAGCAACAAGGACATCATATTTAATGTAATATTTGCGACATTGCAAATCTTCTTTTTTACCAACAACAACAACAAAAATGATTTGTATGAGTGGACTTTCATAAAGATAAACACTTGTAATTATTGCTCACCTCACTGCTCCCTGAAGCTGGTGTCCCTTCATCCACGTCCTTCAGCTTTACCAGCTCCTCGACCACATGGTGAACCATGTGCCTCGTTAGCATGGTGGCCCTGGCAGATGTTGCAAACTTTAGTACCAGCTCTGTGCCAGTATAGTGATGAAGATGAGTATGGATGTTTGTCACCATCTCAAGGATCTGGTACCAGCCAATGTGCCAGTTGGCCTTGCCCCCTTTCTTTGTGACTTTGACCCCACACAGTGACAGCTGGTGGATTATGTCGTTTATGAGGGGCCAGTAATGAAGGTTGATGTCTTCCTCTAGGTGGCCTTCGAAGACTACATAAACTATCATACCAATGATGTTCCTCAGGAGCTCCGAGGAGATTACCAGCTGGTCAGGGCACTTTGGACGAACCTCGCTCGCCTTGGGCTCTGATAGCCAGCTGCGGATAGAGCTTAATGGAATGTAGTCAGCAGGAGCTTCAAACAGCCTCTGGACTTTGGTGCTCACAGCTTCAATGATGGTGCTGATCAAGGTGGAACTTTGGGTGAAAAGAGCTCTCCTAAGGTCCTCAGGGCTGTTTAGGCACTGGATCTTACGGTTGAGTGAGTGGACCATCCTGACACCAGTGGAACGGGAGTAGTAGACTTGAGCGACAGGAGGAGCCTTCAGAACTCTAGAGAGGTTCTCCACTACTGCCAGCACTATGGTGACACTCATGTCACTCAGGGCCATGGAGGACCGGTCACAGGGGCTTTCCATCTCGCAGGACCAGAGGGCCTGGAGCAGCCTGGACACGATGTCCACCACCACCTTAGAGGGACAGCACAGCTCGGAGTACGGCTGGAAGGCCAGGCTCTGGGAAATGCTCTTTAGAGCTCTTACAACTTCATCGCAGACCTCAGGGTTTCTAAAATATACAAGCCAGATAGAGAGAAGAGGAAACACTTTAATGCACTTTGAAACGCATCCTCTGTAAGAAATGTGCTACATACAGTAAATGAAGTTTGATTGATATCGGTCCCTGCACTCGTCATTTCATTTAGCATCAGTAGATGGATAGAATAATACATAGACCAAATAACTGTAACATAAAGAGTGAATGTGACTCACAGGTAGGAGAGATCAGCAGTAAAGTCAAGTGAGTTAATGGCCTGACTAAGGTCGGTGGCCAACTCAGTAAAAGCCTCATGTTCAACGTCCCTCATTCTGAGTTGAGTGTTCACCTCCCAGGTCTGTCACAGGAAACAGGGGGTGCCATTAATGCCCATAGCAGTGAGGGGGAAATATTGATATCAATGTATCATGAGCCAATGCTAAATAAGGACATTGTTTATTAGAAAGGATAACTCACTAACTGTATATTATCTCCACTTAACTTATACTGTAGACATCTTTCTAATCTCTTACCAGGTGACTTATGTCATTCCCTTCCTCTGCTTCCTTTCTGAACCTTAAAATCAAATACAGAGCAACTGAACATTCCTGCCTTTTTTATCCTTCCTCTACTTTCACATTGATTTCCCATTGAGCCTATGACAGTGATTCAGTGGCTTAGCCAGACATTTGTTAATGGGTGGGCCTGCAGACATTTTGTGTGGGCCAGAAACTTCCTACTATTGTACACATTTTGCCATGAGGCTGAGAGAAAATGTTGCACTTTTAAAACTGACCGAAGCTACAATATAGATATGTTGACTGATAAAGGCACTGAATTATGAGCTGTCTTGTTTTCTAAATGAACAAATGAAATAGGTAGTGGCATGGTGCCACTATATATGCCTCAATGCAGCCATATTTGTGGCTTATTGGGAGTGTGGATTTCAGTTAGTTATTTTTGGCAACCCTTTCTGTGAGAGTGAATGTCATTCCAGATCATGTGTTCTGTTATATTTCATCAAATGTGTGCACTGATTGCTATGAACTCTATATGATGGTGTTTGTATGTTTAGGTAAAGAAGAAAAAACATGGCATTGAGGTCCTATAAAATTAGAGGGGCTCTGTCATAAAAACTCAAAGTTACAGAATGGGAGGAAAATAAATAAGAAATGGAGTGAACTGCAGTACAGCAGCCTGGCCTTAAATACTAGACACAACATAGTAAATTTAAATCTGTCACAGTCAAATGAGTATGATATTTATCTTTATTTAACTAGGCAAGTCAGTTATGAACAAATTCTTATTTTCAATGACGGCCAAGGTTAACTGCTTGTTCAGGGTTAGAACGACAGATTTGTACCTTGTCAGCTCAACACTCTAACCACTAGGCTACCCTGCCGCTCCAATGATAATATTTTATGTTGTACATAAGAAATAAGGGTTTTTAAGCCAAAAACTAAATGAGGGAGGTTGGTTGGGGAAGACCCAAAGGTTGCGTGTTTGAATCACAACATGGACAACTTCATCATTTTAGCTAATTAGCAACTTTGCAACTACTTAGCATGTAATATACCCCTTCCCCTAACCATAACCCCTAACCCCTAGCCTAGCTAACGTTAGCCACCTAGCTGACGTTAGCTGTTCCATCCTCTGTGTAGCCTGCCGCTAGAATGGACGGAGAGGTATCCCTCGAGTCGCAACAAAATGTAATATAACGTTGCGGATAAAGTTCAGAATGATACAATTCTACCCCACCTGCCCTGAATGACGGGTCGTCACTGTAGCTAACAAAAACATACTGTGCAGATAATCTTCAAATTCATTGTTTTACGCAATATTTTATCATAGCACTGGCTGACCACTGGCTTACCAACTCCCTTACCAAAATGGCAGACTTTTTATACTGTCATATGAAGGTTCATGTTCATTCTAGTATTCTGATTCCTAATTATATGGTACATAGTACAAGTAGCTGTACTCACCGCTCCAGGGACTTGTTCTTAACAAGCCAGTTGCTCATGTCCTCCACGGTGGTGTGGTGAGGGACATGACTCTGGAGGCCTTGACTCTGGAGCACCAAAAACTGCTTCATCAGCTTCTTCTGCAAGACAAATCATGTTGTCAATAAGACAACCTCGAGTTTGCTTTAGCCGGTCTGAATTGACAGGTGGGCGGGGTTTGTACTAGGGATGTGCCAGCAGCATACCACCATGCATCCCACTGCTGGCTTCAATCTGAAACTAAGCAGGGTTGGTCCTGGATGGGAGACCAGATGCTACTGGAAGTGGTGTTGGAGGGCCAGTAGAAGGGCCTCTTTCCAATTCCCCAGTGTAGTGATTGGGGACATTACCCTGTGTAGGGTGCCGGCTTTCACATGGGGCGTTAAACGGGTGACTGTTCACTAGAGATCCCTTGACACTTATTGTAAGAGTAGGGGTATGAACTCCAGTGTCATGACTAAATTCCAAATCTGGCCCTCATACCATCATGGCCACCTAATCATCCCCAGCTTCCAATTGGCACATTCATCCCCTTCCTCTCCCCTGTAACTATTCCCCAGGTCATTGCTGTAAATGAGAATGTGTTCTCAGTCAACTTACCTGGTAAAATACATGTGCATATTTCCTTTTCAAGGTAATTTGATACAGGAATCAGTAAGTTTAAATTTCAAGTGGTTTGTTTAGGAGAACAAATTCGATGCACTGACATTAGTTTAAAAAACGCATACATTTTCCTTTTGAAATAAAAATGTGCTGTTGTTGATGGAGCTCGTGAGCTGGACCTCGCTGAGCTGGATCTGTCTGAGCTGACTTCTCTCGTGTGTGTGTGTGTGTGTGTGTGTGTGTGTGTGTGTGTGTGTGTGTGTGTGTGTGTGTGTGTGTGTGTGTGTGTGTGTGTGTGTGTGTGTGTGTGTGTGTGTGTGTGTGTGTGTGTGTGTGTGTGTGTGTGTGTGTAAATGATGTACAGTGGGTATCATAAGTACCCCCCTTGCGTTACAAAGTGGGATCTTTTGTCAATGATCTACACAAAATACACAATGTTAAATTGAAACAAAACACATTTACAAATGAAGAAAAATGAAATAACTCAAATATAGTCGTTGCATAACTATTCACCCCCTTGTTTAGGCAAGCCTACATTTGTTAAGGAGTAAAATGTGGCTTAACAAATCACATAAATTACATGGACGGTGTGAAAAAATAGGGCATGACCTTGGAACTAAAGTTCTATCTGACATTTTGGGTCAAAAATGAGTTATTCACATAGAGATTCCCTTTAGGTGGTCCTTTTCATGTGAGATATGTCCGATTTTTCTTGAAATCCACTTACATTGAAATAAAAAGGTATAATCTGAAAGTTCTGTCTGAGCAAACATCTTTTAACTTGGTGATATGAGGTTCTGTCTTCAATCTAATTACACAATACTGAGTTGTAAGTAAAACATAATTGTCTGTAAGGTGATATACAGGGCATTTGGAAAGTATTTAGACCCCTTGACCTTTTTCAAATGTTGTTACATTACAGCCTTATTCTAAAATGGATTAAATGACATATTTTCCTCATCAATCTACACACGATATCCCATAATGACAAAGCAAAAACAGGTTTTCAGACAAGTTTGCAAATGTATTAAAGGTTAAAAACAGTAATACCTTATTTCCATAAGTATTCAGACCTTTTAATATGAGAGTCAAAATTGAGCTCAGGTGCATCCTGTTTCCATTGATCATCCTTGAGATGAGTCCATCTGTTATAAATTCAAATTATTGTACATGATTTTGAAAGGTACATACTGTACCTGTCTATATAAGGTCCCACAGTTGACAGTTCATGTCAGAGCAAAAACCAAGTCATGAGGTGTAAGGAATTGTCCGTAGAGCTTTGAGACAGGATTGTGTTGAGCATTGAAGGTCCCCAAGAAGACAGTGGCCTCCATCATTCTTAAATGGAAGAAGTTTGGAACTACCAAGACTATTTCTAGAGCTGGCCACCCAGCCAAACTGAGCAATAGGGGGAGAAGGGCCTTGATCAGGGAGGTGACCAAGAACCCGATGGTCAATATGAAGGAACTCCAGAGTTCCTCTGTGGAGATGGGAGAACCTTCCAGAAGGACAACCATCTCTGCAGCACTCCACCAATCAGGCCTTTATGGTAGTGGCTAGATGGAAGCCACTCCTCAGTAAAAGGCACATGACAGCCCGCTTGGATTTTTCCAAAACTTTCTCTGATCATGAGAATCAAGATTCTCTGGTCTGATGAAACCAAGAAAGAACTCTTCGGCCTGAATGCCAAGCGTCACATCTGGAGGAAACCTGTCACCATTCCTGATGCATGGTGGTGGCAGCATCATGCTGTGGGGATGTTTTTCAGCATCAGGGGCTGGGAGACTAGTCAGGATTGAGGGAAAGATGAATGGAGCAAAGTACAGAGTGATCCTTGATGAAAACCTGCTCCAGAGCGCTCAGGACCTCAGACTGGGGCGAAGGTTCACCTTCCAACAGGACAACCACCCAAAGCACACAGCCAAGACAACGCAGGAGTGGCTATGGGACAAGTCTCTGAATATTCTTGAGTGGCCCAGGCAGAGCCCGGACTTGAACCTGACCGAACATCTCTAGAGAGACCTGAAAATATCTCTGCAGCGACGCTTATATACAACCTGACAGAGCTTGAGAGGATCTGCAGAGAAGAATGGGAGAAATTCCCCAGATACAAGTGTGCCAAGCTTGTAGCGTAAAAGCCAAGAAGACTCAAGGCTGTAATCTCCGCCAAAGGTGCTTCAACAAAGTACTGAGTAAAGCGTCTGAATACTTACGTAAATGGGAAATATCTGTTTTATATTTTTATACATTTGCAAAAATGTCTAAAACCTGTTTTTAATTTGTAGTTTTGGGGTATTGTGTGTAGATTGAAGAGGGGAATTTTTTTTACATTTTGCATTTACATAGATTTTTTTCCACAACTTTTTCAGAAGAATGGCCATAACGTAGCCACCCCCCACCCTTAAAAAACAAGTTTACAAATGGCTTAGGATTTTGATACTCAGCATTTTAGGTACCTTTAGGTGAGGACCTTACTGGGTTATGAAAGAAGAATGAACTACAAAACAGTTCTTTGATCTGTGATGTGAACACTTTGATGCTCAATATCTCAGGTCTATGCTTTATACATATAGAAACTTATAGTCCCAAGGTCTGAAGGGGATGACATGATTTTTTAATGACTACCCTTTCTTCTGTCCCCTGTACATACAACATCTGTAAGGTCCCTCAGTCAAGTATAGAATTTCAAGCACAGATTCAACTACAAAGACAAGGGAGGTTTTCGAAAGCCTCGTAAAGAAGGGCAGTGCTTGGTAGATGGGTAACAATAACAATTAGACATTGAATATCTCTTTAAGCACGATCAAGTTAATAATTATGTCGTCCTATTTGACCTAAATGCAGCCCATGTTTGGTGCAAATCCAACACTTCACATCACAAAGTAACTGCCTCCTTATTTTCAAGCATCGTGGTGGCTGCATCATGATATGGGTAGGCTTGACATCGACAAAGACTGGGAGTTTATCAGGATAAAAATAAATGGGACGGAGCTAAGCACAGGCCAAATCCTAGAGGAAAACCTGCTTTGCACCAGACACTGGGAGATGAATTCACCTTTCAGCAGGACAATAACCTAAAACACAAGGCCAAATATACACTGGAGTTGCTTACCAAGAAGACAGTGAATGTTCCCGAGTGGCCAGGTTACAGTTTTGACTTAAATCTGTTTGAAAATCTATGGCAAGACTTGAAAATTCCTGTCTAGCCATGGTCCCCATCACCTCCTAGACAGACCTTTATGAATTAAAACAGTAATAATAATGGGCAAATATTGCACAGTCCAGATGTGCAAAGCTCTTCCAATCAAACATCAAATCAAATGTTATTTGTCACATTCACTGAATACAACAGGTGTAGTTGACCTTGAAATGTTTACTTACAAGGCCTTAACCAACAATGCAGTTTTATGGGAAAAAAAAGTGTTAAAAAAGTATTTAATAAAATTAACTGAAGTAAAAAATAAATAGATAAAAACAGAAAAATATCAAATAACTAAGGAGCAACAATAAAATAACAGTATCAGGCTATATACAGGGGGTACCGGTATAGAGTCTACGTGCGGGGCTACAGAGTCAATGTGTGTTAGTTGAGGTAATTGAGGTAATATGTACGTGTGGGTAGAGGTAAAGTGACTATGCATGGATAATAAACGAGTAGCAGCAGTGAGAGTAGCGGCAGTGTAAAAATGGGGGGGACACACAATGCAAATAGTCCGGGTAGCCACTTGCTGTTCAGGAGTCTTATGGTTTGTGGGTAGAAGCTGTTAAGTAGCCTACAGTACCAGTCACAAGTTTGGACACACCTACTCATTCCAGTTGTTTCCTTTATTATTTACTATTTTCTCTAGAATAATAGTGAAGACATCAAAACTCATGGAATCAGTGGTGAAAAGTACTTAAGTTAAAATACTTTAAGTAGTTTTTAGAGGAATCTGTACTACTTTTCCTTCACTAGATTCCTAGAGAAAATGATGTACGTTTTACTCCATCCATTTTCCCTGACACCCAAAAGTTCTAGTTACAATTGGAATGCTTACCACTACAGGAAAAATGTCCAATTCACACACTTATCAAGACAATGTCCCTGGTCATTCCTACTGCCTCTGATCTGGTGAACTCACTGAACATAAATGCTTCCTTTCTAAATGATGTCTGAGTGTTGGAGTGTGCCCATGGCTGTTAAAAACGTAATAAAAAAGGAGTCTGGTTTGCCAAATATAAGGAATTTGATGTATAGCATTTACTTTTACTTTGTACTTTTACTCAAGTATGACAATTGAATGCTTTTTCCACAACTGTACTTAAGCATATTTAAAATCTGATACTTTTAGACTTTTACTCAAGTAGTATTTTACAGGGTTACTTTCAATTTTACTTGAGTCATTTTATATTAAGGTATCTTTTCCTTGTACTCAAGTATGACATTTGAATACTTTTTCCACCTCTGTATGGAATCATGTAGTAACCAAAAAGGTGTTAAACAAATCAAAACATATTTTATATATGAGATTTTTTAAAGTAGCCACCCTTTTTGCCTTGATGACAGCTTGGCACACTCTTGGCATTCTCTCAACCAGCTTCCTGAGGTAGTCACCTGGAATGCATTTCAATTAACAGGTGTGCCTTGTTAAAAGTGCATTTGTGGAATTTCTTTCCTTCTTAATGTGTTTGAGCCAATCAGGTGACATTGTCTGTAATTTATTTAGAATTCAGGGCACACTTAACCCGCATGGCTACCACAGCATTTTACAGCGATACCATCTGGTTTGCACTTAGTGGGACTATCATTTGTTTTTTAACAGGACAATGACCCAAAACACACCTCCAGGCTGTGTAAGGGCAATTTGACCAAGGAGAGTGATGGAGTGCTGCATCAGATGACCTGGCCTTCACAATCCCCCGACCTCAACCCAATTGAGTTGGTTTGGGATGAGTTGGACCGCAGAGTGAAGGAAAAGCAGCCAACAAGTGCTCAGCATATGTGGGAACTCTTTCAAGACTGTTGGAAAATCTGGTTGAGAGAATGCCAAGAGTGTGCACAGCTGTCATCAAGGCAAAGGGTCCCTACTTTGAAGAATCTCAAATAAAAAATATATTTTGATTTGTTTAATCATTGTTTGGTTACTAGATGATCCCATATGTGTTATTTGTGATGTCTTCACTGTTATTATACAATGTAGAAAATAGTAAAAATAAAGAAAAACCCTGGAATGAGTAGGTGTGTCCACACTTTTGAGTGGTACTGTATATACAGGCTATATATACAGTATATACTGTAAATATCAGAAACAGGATGCAATTTGAATGGAATGGATGGAGAGAGACTGCTTGTGCGTGCTCTGATTTAAAGCAACGATATTAGAGTGATAGGCCGTTTTAAAACACTGCGGCAGCAATTAAAAAATATAGTGATCCCAGAAAGCCAGATTGAGATGTTTAAATTAGACATACATTTAGTCCTTATGTTACCCTAACCTTCTGGCCCACAGCCCTGTGTGCTATCAAATTTCCCATGTTGCCAATTAATGCTTACAGGATGATTAACAATTTATAAACGTCATATCTAAAGCTCTTGTCTGTCCAAGAAGTTAGGGTAAACGGTAGACATGTTATCTGTTATCCACTTAGTTTTAGTTAATATTTCGGGTATATGGGAGGGTCACTATATTTTAAAGTATGGTTTTAGGTCAAATATAGTTTGCTGAAGGGAGGGCCATCCATTTTCATTTCAGAATGGTTCGATTTTCTCCATGTAAGTCTTATCATAAATAACGTTCACTCACTACAACATTCACATTTACTCCACTGTAACATACCCTTTCGATATGGTGTAAGTGTTTTCTGAAATGAAGATGATTTAATTTTACCTGCTCATTGAAGTAGTTCTTGTCCCAGCACCGCTCTACAGTCTGCCGGTATTCAGCACTCGGACTGGACATCTTGAGAACAGAAAAACATACCAGGACTTTCTACAAGGACATAATTGAACGATTAAAACTCAAATAAGATATATCATAGGATTTACCTGAGCAGATGTAGAAAGGGCACGCGGGATTTTATTGCTAAAATCCATGAATTATTTGAGGAAATGATAGATGGACTTTTGACAATAACTCAAAATAAAGATGAATAATCGTAGCTAATTCGCAAAGGTGTTTGTGCTTGGGTTGGCGCAAACTAATGTTTTTAGCTAACATTCTGACATTCTGGAGAAATCAAACATTCCATCTCCATAGAAATTGATTGTGAACATACTGTTATGGAGTGTGCGTATTGTTGCGTAATACTGTAGGCTACAGGTTCGATAATTGTCACACACTGTGTGTGACAGGTGATGCGCTGCGCTCTCGTTCCTCACTCGTAAAAGCTAAAGCAAAAATGCATGATGTCGATTATCAAATAACGAAAACATCAACATAGGAATAAATGTCAGCAAAATGATTTGTTTGATTTGATTGACTCCTGCGTAATTAAATATACAAACATGTATTTGGCAATGGTTAGCCTTTAAGTTAAATACAATCTACATTTATTTACACTTGCAAATAGCCTACATCTATAATCTATTTGCAAATAACAATAATGTATATGATTGTTACAGTAATTTAATACACTGATGCACCGAACCACAACAGTGTTTTGTGAAATAGGCCTCCGTGTATTTCAGGAGAATGTTGCCAATTATATTTTAGCAGTTTTTCGACTATGTCTCAAAATCTGTGTATTGGACTCAAGTGACACAAGATACATTTTCGTTCATTATATCCCCTTCAAAGTATAAACATATCAAAGGAATTTCTCCATTTTCTCAGCTGAGCTGCTTCAGGAGACATCAACAGGACATCAACAGGAGTGCATTGTATGCTTGAAACCCACCTCAGTGCAAGCCAGGCAGTGTGTGTGTGTGTGTGTGTGTGTGTGTGTGTGTGTGTGTGTGTGTGTGTGTGTGTGTGTGTGTGTGTGTGTGTGTGTGTGTGTGTGTGTGTGTGTGTTCGTGTGTGTGTGTGTGTGTTTGTGTTCGTGAGCGTCTGTCTGTGTGTGTGTATGTGTGTGTGTGTCAAAGAGTAGAAGTGGGAAACCTGGATGGAGGGCATTGGCGGAAGCTGTAGATCCGCGCCTGCGTGGGTCTCGGGGGGTGTTGTGTTGTTGAAAGGTGTGGGAATCTGACTGGAGTTTAAATACAGCACAGCAACACTCTCGACGGATGTACTGCACGGTGCTGTAGTCGTTGTGTCTCAACGTTTTCCTACTAGTTCTTCCCATGGTCTTGCTCCCAGTCTCACCACAGCCCCCACCCATCATGTTGGGAGAGGCATGGCCATCATAATCATCTGGAAGTGAAATGAACCAGATCCCTGCTGCAAAGTAAACTGTAAAGCTTTCTTTGGTTTCCCTAATCTATCTAGTCCAACAGGGACCCCTGTTTATTACCCATAGAGATTTTGCAATCAAAGAAAGAGAGATTATTGGATATGGCCCTATCTTTCTGACTGCCATCAATCCACGGTTTCTGGTTTGGGAATGTTTTAATTGTTGCTATGGGAACGGCATCTTCAATGCACTTTCTAATGAACTCGCTCACCGAATCAGCGTATTCGTCAATGTTGTTGTTGGACGCAGTGTTGGACGCCTTGCGGGGGAGGGCCTTATATGCGTCGAGGAAGTTAGAATAGCAATGATCCAAGGCTTTACCAGCCCTGGTTGCGCAATCGATATGCTGATACAATTTAGGGAGTCTTGTTTTCAGATTAGCCTCGTTAAAATCCCCAGCTACAATGAATGCAGCCTCAGGATATGTGGTTTCCAGTTTGCATAGAGTCAAATAAAGTTCGTTCAGGACCATCAATGTGTCTGCTTGGGGGGGAATATATACGGCTGAGATTATAATCGAAGAGAATTCCCTTGGTAGGTAACGCGGTCGATATTTCATTGTGAGGAATTCTAAATCAGGTGAACAGAAGGACTTGAGTTCCTGTAAGTTGTTGTGACCACACCACGTCACGTTAACCATAAGGCATACGCCCCCGCCCCTAATCTTACCAGAAAGATGTTTGTTTCTGTCGGTGCGATGTGTGAAGAAACCAGCTGGCTGCAACGATTCCGTTAGAGTCTCTCGAGTGAGCCATGTTTCCGTGAAGCAAAGAACGTTACAGTCTCTGATGTCCCTCTGGAATGCTACGCTTGCTCGGATTTCATCAACCTTGTCAAGAGACTGGACATTGGAGAGAAGAATGCTAGGGAGTGGTGCGCGATGTGCCCGTCTCCGGAGCCTGACCAGAAGACCGCTTCGTTTCCCTCTTTTTCGAGGTCTTTGTTTTGGGTCGCAGGCTGGGATCCATTCCGTTGTCCTGGGTGAAAGGCAGAACACAGGATCCGCTTCGGGAAAGTCATATTCCTGGTCGTACTGATGGTGAGTTGACGTTGCTCTTAAATTCAGTAGTTCTTCCCGACTGTATGTAATGAAACCTAAGATTGCCTGGGGTACCAATGTAAGAAATAACACGTAAAAATACAAAAAACTGCATAGTTTCCGAGGAACGTGAAGCAAGGCGGCCATCTCTGTCGGCGCCGGAAGTAGTCATATATCACTAGCCAATTTAAATATATCACTAGCCACTTTAAACAATGCTACTTAATATAATGTTTACATACCCTACATTACTCATCTCATATGTATATGTATATGTATATATTGTACTCTATATCATCTACTGCATCTTTATGTAATACATGTATCACAAGCCACTTTGTTTACATACCCTACATTACTCATCTCATATGTATATACACTGTACTCTATACCATCTACTGCATCTTGCCTATGCCGTTCTGTACCATCACTCATATATCTTTATATACATATTCTTTATCCCTTTACACTTGTGTGTATAAGGTAGTAGTTTTGGAATTGTTAGGTTAGATTTACTCGTTGGTTATTACTGCATTGCCGGAACTAGAAGCAAAAGCATTTTGCGACACTCGCATTAACATCTGCTAACCATGTGTATGTGACAAATACATTTGATTTGATTTACTAGTTTAATAGCATATTGTAATGGTTTTCTGGGGAAAGAGAGGCGGACCAAAATGCAGCGTGGTTAGTTTTGTACATCTTTAATAGAGAGGAAAGTACAACAATCTACAAAACAAGAAACGTGAAAAAACCAAAACAGCCCTATCTGGTGCCACAAACACAAAGACAGGAACAATCACCCACAAAACAGGCTACCTAAATATGGTTCCCAATCAGAGACAATGACTAACACCTGCCTCTGATTGAGAACCATATCAGGCCAAACATAGAAATAGACAAACCAGACACACAACATGGAATGCCCACCCAGCTCACGTCCTGACCAACACTAAAACAAGGAAAACACACACGAACGATGGTCAGAACGTGACAGTACACCCCCCCCCCCCAAGGTGCGGACTCCGAACGCACAACCTAAACCTGTAGGGGAGGGTCTGGGTGGGCATCTGTCCGCGGTGGCGGCTCTGGCGCTGGACGTGGACCCCACTCCATAATTGTCTTAGTCCACTTAGCGTCCCTTGAGTGGTGACCCTCACTGCTAACCTTGGCCTAGGAACCCTAACAACGGGCCCCACTGGACTGAGGGGCAGCTCCGGACTGATGGGCAGCTCCGGACTGAAGGGCAGCTCGGAACTGAGGGGAAGCTCAGGCAGGTTGATGAATCTAGCAGATCCTGGCTGGCTGGTGGTTCCGGCAGATCCTGGCTGACTGGCAGTTCTGGCAGATCCTGGCTGACTGGCAGTTCTGGCAGATCCTGGCTGACTGGCGGTTCCGGCAGATCCTGGCTGACTGACGGCTCTGGCAGATCCTGGCTGACTGACGGCTCTGGCAGTTCCTGGCTGACTGGCGGATTCTGGCTGAAATGGCGGATCCTGCTGACTGGCAGTTCTGGCAGATCCTGGCTGACTGGCAGTTCCGGCAGATCCTGGCTGACTGGCGTTCCGGCAGATCCTGGCTGACTGGCGCATCCTGGCTGACTGGCAGTTCTTGCAGATCCTGGCTGACTGGCAGTTCTGGCGGATCCTGGCAGACTTGCGGATCCTGGCTGAATGGCGGATCCTGGCTGAATGGCAGTTGTGGCAGATCCTGGCAGTTCTGGCAGATCCTGGCTGAATGGCTGATCCTGGCTGAATGGCGGATCCTGGCGGATTTAACTGATCCTGGCTGACTGGCGGCTCTGGCGGATCCTGGCTGACTGGCGGCACTGGCGGATCCTGGCTGACTGGCGGCACTGGTGGCTCCTTGCAGACTGGCGGCACTGGGCAGACGGGCGGCACTGGCGGCTCTGGGCAGACGGGCGGCTCAGTCGTCGCTGGGCAGACGGGCGGCTCAGGCGGTGCTGGGCAGACGGGCGGCTCAGGCGGCGCTGGGCAGACTGGAGGCACTGGAATGAGGGGCGGGAGCTCTGGCAGCGCTGGACAGGGCGGGGAGACTCCGGCTGCGCTGGAGAGGAGGAAGGCTCTGGCCACGTTGGACAGAGAAGCTCTGGCGCCTCTGGACTGAGGGGCTCTGGTGCCACTTGGACTGAGGGCTCTGGCGCATCTAGACTGAGGGGCTCTGGCGCCTCTGGACTGAGGGGCTCTGGCGCATCTAGACTGAGGGGCGGATACTCTGGTAGCGCCGGAGAACAGGCGGGAGCACCACCTGTGGTGGACCGGAGAGACAGCCTGGTGCAGGGTGCCGG
>NW_022263034.1:92052-165519 GCF_002021735.2 Oncorhynchus kisutch | reverse complement strand
CTCTCCCTCTCTCCCTCTCTCCCTCCCCCCTCCCTCTCTGTCTCCCTCTTTCCTATAACCTGAATGTGTTTATTTGATACTTTGCCTCATCAAGTGATTGGAGTCTCTCTTTGATACGGCACCATGATTGATAAGTTATTCATTTATATCAATATCATATCAATGTAATATGAGGCATATAATTATTAATTATAAGTATTAATGATATCAATACAAAATGGCGCCGGAGAAGAAGACTGATGTTTTACGAGGTCCCCAAACAATTGTGTTTTGTGTTATTTGCGTTGTTGTAACTTATTTTGTACACAATGTTGCCGCTATCGTCTCTTATGACCGAAAATAACTTCTAGACATCAGGACTGTGATTCCTCACCACGACTGGCACAATCTTTTTTCTCCTTTAACGAGTCTGACGAGCCCGATGCGAATGATAGCTTTCTTTCTCGAGAACAGGCCCAGATCCCCGTGATCTGCGTGAAAAAGAAGGTGGGGAAGCAAAAAGCCAAAGGCCAAAGCACAGGCTCCCTTCTGAGAATTCACAGGCTCTGAGGATTCACAGTTCTGAGGATTCACAGGCTCTGAGGATTCACAGGCTCTGAGGATTCGTAGGCTCTGAGGATTCACAGGCTCTGAGGATTTACAGGCTCTGAGGATTCACAGGCTCTGAGGATTCACAGGCTCTGAGGATTCACAGGCTCTGAGGATCGTAGGCGATCGAATAAACCCCCAACTTCCTTCCATTCTCCTAGCAACGTGCAATCTTTGGAGAATAAAATTGATGACCTACGCGGAAGATTAAACTACCGAAGGGACATTCAAAACTGTAACATTCATGTTTCACGGAGTCGAACGACGACATTATCAACATACAGCTGGCTGGTTATATGCTGCACCGGCAGGATAAGGCAGCTAAGGACCCTGGGACAAAACACCTCTCTCTGCAACTGGATCCGGGACTTCCTGACGGTCCGCCCCCAGGTGGGAAGAAAGGTAACAAGACATCCGCCACGCTGATCCTCAACATGGTGGCCCCTCAGGGGTGTGTTCTCAGTCCCCTCCTGTACTCCCTGTTCACTCATGACTGCACGGCCAGGCACAACACCATCATTCAGTTTGCTGATGACACACGACAAGACAGCCTATAGGGAGGAGGGAAGAGACCTGGTCATGTGGTGCCAGGACAACAACCTCTTCCTCAACGTGATCAAGACAAAGGAGATGATTGTGGACTCCAGGAAAAAGAGGACCGAGCACTCCCCCATTCTCATCGATGGGGCTGCAGGTTGAGAGCTTGTCCACATCAACAAACTATCATGGTCCAAACACACCAAGACAGTCGTGAAGAGGGCACGACAAAACCTATTCCCCTCAGGAGACTGAAAAGATTTGGCATGGGTCCTCAGATCCTCAAATGGTTCTACAGTTGCACCATCGAGAGCATCCTGACTGGTTCATCACTGCCTGGTATTGTAACTGCTCGGCCTCCGACCGCAAGGCACTACAGAGGGTAGTGCGTATGGCCCAGTACATCACTGTGGCCAAGCTTCCTGCCATCCAGGACCTCTATACCAGGTGGTGTCAAAGGGAGTCCCTAAAAATTGTCAAAGACTCCAGTCACCCTAGTCATAGACTGTTCTCTCTGCTACCGCACGGCAAGCGGTACCGGAGCGCCAAGTCTAGGTCAAGAGGCTTCTAAACAGCTTCTACCCCCCAAGCCAGAAGACTCCTGAACAGCTAATCAAATGGCTCCCCAGACTATTTGACCCCCCTCTTCCACACCGCTGCTACTCTCTCTTGTTATCATCTATGCATAGTCACTTTAATAACTCTACCTACATGTACATGTTACCTCATTTAACCGGTGCCCCTCCACATTGACTCTGTACCGGTACCCCCTGTATATAGCCTCCACATTGACTCTGTACCGGTACCCCCTGTATATAGCCTCCACATTGACTCTGTACCGGTACCCCCTGTATATAGCCTCCACATTGTCTCTGTACCGGTACCCCCTGTATATAGCCTCCACATTGACTCTGTACCGGTACCCCCTGTATATAGCCTCCACATTGACTCTGTACCGGTACCCCCTGTATATAGCCTCCACATTGACTCTGTACCGGTACCCCCTGTATATAGCCTCCACATTGACTCTGTACCAGTACCCCGTGTATATAGCCTCCACATTGACTCTGTACCGGTACCCCCTGTATATAGCCTCCACATTGACTCTGTACCGGTACCCCCTGTATATAGCCTCCACATTGACTCTGTACCGGTACCCCCTGTATATAGCCTCCACATTGACTCTGTACCGGTACCCCTGTATACAGCCTCCACATTGACTCTGTACCGGTACCCCCTGTATATAGCCTCCACATTGACTCTGTACCGGTACCCCCTGTATACAGTGCCTTGCGAAAGTATTCGGCCCCCTTGAACTTTGCGACCTTTTGCCACATTTCAGGCTTCAAACATAAAGATATAAAACTGTATTTTTTGTGAAGAATCAACAACAAGTGGGACACAATCATGAAGTGGAATGACATTTATTGGATATTTCAAACTTTTTTAACAAATCAAAAACTGAAAAATTGGGCGTGCAAAATTATTACAACACCTGTTGTATTCAGCATTTCACTGTAAGGTCTACTACACCTGTTGTATTCAGCATTTCACTGTGAGGTCTACTACACCTGTTGTATTCAGCATTTCACTGTAAGGTCTACTACACCTGTTGTATTCAGAATTTCACTGTGAGGTCTACTACACCTGTTGTATTCAGCATTTCACTGTAATGTCTACTACACCTGTTGTATTCGGCATTTCACTGTAAGGTCTACTACACCTGTTGTATTCAGCATTTCACTGTGAGGTCTACTACACCTGTTGTATTCAGCATTTCACTGTAAGGTCTACTACGCCTGTTGTATTCAGCATTTCACTGTGAGGTCTACTACACCTGTTGTATTCAGCATTTCACTGTAAGGTCTACTACACCTGTTGTATTTAGCATTTCACTGTAAGGTCTACTACACCTGTTGTATTCAGCATTTCACTGTAAGGTCTACTACACCTGTTGTATTCAGCATTTCACTGTGAGGTCTACTACACCTGTTGTATTCAGCATTTCACTGTGAGGTCTACTACACCTGTTGTATTCAGCATTTCACTGTAAGGTCTACTACACCTGTGTATTCAGCATTTCACTGTGAGGTCTACTACACCTGTTGTATTCAGCATTTCACTGTGAGGTCTACTACACCTGTTGTATTCAGCATTTCACTGTAAGGTCTACTACACCTGTTGTATTCAGCATTTCACTGTGAGGTCTACTACACCTGTTGTATTCAGCATTTCACTGTGAGGTCTACTACACCTGTTGTATTCAGCATTTCACTGTGAGGTCTACTACACCTGTTGTATTCAGCATTTCACTGTGAGGTCTACTACACCTGTTGTATTCGACACATGTGACTAATAAAATGTGATTTGATTTGATCCGATTTGCTCAATGTCTTATGGGGCGTTATAAGTTATTAATGATATCAATGTCATATCAACGAAACAGAGACAGATGGACACAGAGACAGAGGGACACAGAGGGACAGAGGGACACAGAGGAATACAGAGGGAGACAGAGGGACACAGAGGGAGACAGAGGGACACAGAGGGACACAGAGACAGAGGGACAGAGAGACAGAGGGACACAGAGACAGAGGGACACAGAGGGACACAGAGGGACACAGAGGGACACAGAGGGACACAGACACAGAGGGACACAGACACAGAGGGACACAGGGGGACACAGAGGGACACAGAGGGACACAGAGACAGAGGGACACAGAGCGGGAGGGAAACAGAGACAGAGGGACACAGAGGGAGACAGAGGGACACAGAGGGACACAGAGACAAAGAGACACAGAGACAGAGGGACAGAGAGAGACAGAGGGACACAGAAGGACACAGAGGGACACAGAGACAGAGGGACACAGAGGGACACAGAGGGACACAGAGACAGCGGGACAGAGGGACACAGAGGGGGACAGAGACAGAGGGACACAGAGACAGAGGGACAGAGAGAGACAGAGGGACACAGAGGGACACAGAGCCAGAGGGACACAGAGACAGAGGGACACAGACACAGAGACACAGAGACAGAGGGACACAGAGGGACACAGAGGGACACAGAGACAGAGGGACACAGAGGGACATGACATTGGTGCACCTCACCTCATTCAAACAGACAGATGTGAGGGACTCTATTTATTTATATGTCTATCAGACGGGGCCTTTGGAGCCTGAAGCAATCCACTCAATGTTTCACCTAATATCCACAGACCAAACTGTGTGTTCTTTCACCGTTGTTGATTCTATTGAGCACAATTTGTGAACCATTACACAATACAGGTGAAAATCAATGTACATTCTATTGGTTTTGGGATGGTCTAGGTGATCTACGGGCCATTGAACCCGATGAGTATTCACGTAGGTGCATACAGTTTAAATATTTATCACACACTCTCAGAGCTTAGTTCATTGCAGGTCATATTGCTTCATGTAAACTCTGTAGGGGTTTGTCTTTCTGCTGAATGAGAAGCTATGTAATGTTCAATCTGCAGGTAGAGGAGTGGATGAAGAGCAGAGCTGTGTTGAACAATGTACCAGGTCTACATCCTGATTCAACAGAGCTGTGTTGAACAATGTACCAGGTCTACATCCTGATGATTCAACAGAGCTGTGTTGAACAATGTACCAGGTCTACATCCTGATGATTCAACAGAGCTGTGTTGAACAATGTACCAGGTCTACATCCTGATGATTCAACAGAGCTGTGTTGAACAATGTACCAGGTCTACATCCTGATTCAACAGAGCTGTGTTGTTGAACAATGTACCAGGTCTACATCCTGATGATTCAACAGAGCTGTGTTGGACAATGTACCAGGTCTACATCCTGATGATTCAACAGAGCTGTGTTGAACAATGTACCAGGTCTACATCCTGATTCAACAGAGCTGTGTTGAACAATGTACCAGGTCTACATCCTGATGATTCAACAGAGCTGTGTTGGACAATGTACCAGGTCTACATCCTGATGATTCAACAGAGCTGTGTTGGACAATGTACCAGGTCTACATCCTGATGATTCAACAGAGCTGTGTTGGACAATGTACCAGGTCTACATCCTGATGATTCAACAGAGCTGTATTGGACAATGTACCAGGTCTACATCCTGATTCAACAGAGCTGTGTTGAATAATGTACCAGGTCTACATCCTGATGATTCAACAGAGCTGTGTTGGACAATGTACCAGGTCTACATCCTGATGATTCAACAGAGCTGTGTTGTTGAACAATGTACCAGGTCTACATCCTGATTCAACAGAGCTGTGTTGGACAATGTACCAGGTCTACATCCTGATTCAACAGAGCTGTGATGAACAATGTACCAGGTCTACATCCTGATGATTCAACAGAGCTGTGATGAACAATGTACCAGGTCTACATCCTGATGATTCAACAGAGCTGTGTTGGACAATGTACCAGGTCTACATCCTGATTCAACAGAGCTGTGTTGTTGGACAATGTACCAGGTCTACATCCTGATTCAACAGAGCTGTGTTGAACAACGTACCAGGTCTACATCCTGATGATTCAACAGAGCTGTGTTGTTGGACAATGTACCAGGTCTACATCCTGATTCAACAGAGCTGTATTGGACAATGTACCAGGCCGACATCCTGATTCAACAGAGCTGTGTTGGACAATGTACCAGGTCTACATCCTGATTCAACAGAGCTGTGTTGTTGGACAATGTACCAGGTCTACATCCTGATTCAACAGAGCTGTGTTGGACAATGTACCAGGTCTACATCCTGATGATTCAACAGAGCTGTGTTGTTGAACAATGTACCAGGTCTACATCCTGATTCAACAGAGCTGTGTTGGACAATGTACCAGGTCTACATCCTGATGATTCAACAGAGCTGTGTTGGACAATGTACCAGGCCTACATCCTGATTCAACAGAGCTGTGATGAACAATGTACCAGGTCTACATCCTGATGATTCAACAGGAAATAGGCTTCCTGGAAATGGAAGGCATGTCCTGTATTCACACTCATAACATGGATTTAGTCAATAACCAATAGGAATAGAGTAGAAACCATTGAGCACATTTACAAGGAAATTAATTTTTAACTTAAAAGGAAGATACACTCTTAGACAAGAAAAATGTGCTATCTAGAACCTTTAAGGGGTCTTCAGCTGTCCCCATAGGAGAACCCTTTCTACAGAGGGTTCTACATGGAACAAAAAAGTGTTCTACCTGGAACCAAAAAGGGTTCTACCTGGAACCAAAAAGGGTTCTACCTGGAACCCAAAGGGGTTCTACCTGGAACCCAAAAAGGGCTCTACCTGGAACCCAACAGGGTTATGGTACGGGGACAGCTGAAGAACCGTTTTGGAAGCCTTGTTTCTACCAGTATTTCTATTGGTAACTAAGGGGATCCAGGAAGCTATATTGAACTGAAGACGTGATAAAGACACTTGACACATCCCTCGTCTTTTCTCAGCAACCAAGTGATGACGCACAGAAGCTGTTAAAATGTCCAAGTGAATATCTGACGACAACACGTCTTTATCACTGAAGTGTCATTACACACTGACATGGACTTTTCTCCCCTCCAATGGGTCACCAGTTGGTCGGGCATGGTCCCTTATCGTGACGACAATGAGTCACCAGTTGGTTATGCATGATCCCTTATCGTGACGATACGAGTGTTCAATAATCATCAAGATTAATGAAGATTTCTTATCACTAAATACTGTTTATTAATAATCTATGAAAAATACACTGAGTTTAGAATACATTTCTAAAGGCTTTCCATTCGACGGAGAAAACCCAACAGACAAGGCCTTTTCAACCACAACCAAAAGGACATTCTGAGATGTGGCTAGTGATGGTCAGACAGGCAACTAAATTACATTTAAAACAATAAGTATGTTTTGAGGTGTCTGTCTTATATCTGAGCACTATAAGAAAGCTCAGGATTGATTTATAATAGTTTAACTGTGGAATGACCCTTTGGCGTAGAAATAGCCTATTCACTTCACCAGTCATTTTCCTGGCCCAGTACTAAGTTCCCTTCAGACAGTCAGGTCTGGGTTCCCTTCAGACAGTCAGGTCTGGGTTCCCTTCAAACAGTCAGGTCTGGGTTCCCTTCAGACAGTCAGGTCTGGGTTCCCTTCAGACAGTCAGTACTGGGTTCCCTTCAAACAGTCAGGTCTGGGTTCCCTTCAGACAGTCAGGTCTGGGTTCCCTTCAGACAGTCAGGTCTGGTTCCCTTCAGACAGTCAGTACTGGGTTCCCTTCAAACAGTCAGGTCTGGGTTCCCTTCAGACAGTCAGGTCTGGGTTCCCTTCAGACCGTCAGGTCTGGGTTCCCTTCAGACAGTCAGTACTGGGTTCCCTTCAAACAGCCAGGTCTGGGTTCCCTTCAGACAGTCAGTACTGGGTTCCCTTCAGACAGTCAGGTCTGGGTTCCCTTCAGACAGTCAGGTCTGGGTTCCCTTCAGACAGTCAGGTCTGGGTTCCCTTCAGACAGTCAGGTCTGGATTCCCTTCAGACAGTCAGGTCTGGGTTCCCTTCAGACAGTCAGGTCTGGGTTCCCTTCAGACAGTCTTGTGGGCGTGGTAAAGCAAAACAAAACTGTTTAGACTCTGGAGACATTTTCCTGAGAAGACAGATTTTTGGGACGTCACGTAATGGTCTGACAAACACACCTGCTACGCAAAAGTCAATTATGGTAAATTCTGACATAAACTGCATCCCATCTACAAAACCCAGAACCAGCGCCAAAACCAGCGTCAGAATCAGCCCCAAAATCAGCGCCAAAATCCGCGGATGTGGTATATTGAGACGCAGCCCAGATATCGTTAGTTTAATTAAGAGTGTATTTCAAAAGGGTTCTACTAAACTAACATATGGAATTGTGTTAAGATGGTCATACCAAGAAACATTTAGCTTTTTGATTTAGTCGACAACAAAAAATGCATCAAAAGGAAGGTTGTTTTAAAGTGTCTGTCCTATATCTGAGAGGTATAAGAAAGATCAGGATTGTATTTTAATACTTGTACCAATATTTAACAAAAAATAAATGTCACTAAACTACTTCCACATACGTCCTTTCGTGTTTTTAACCGGTACGAGGGGATCTTCATATCAAATTGTATACGTCAGTACCGTGAAATGCTCACGTTCACGTCCAGTGAGGTTTGTGGGCGTCCTAGAGTAAAACATGCCTAACCGTTCCGACGCTCATTTTTTGCTCAATTAATTTTTATTTTTTTTAAACTCATAATGACAATAAAACAACATCACAAAATATACAGGTATTTATATACAAAAACAAATCTATGTCCCAGAAAGATGCTACAACAATGTTTACTGACGGGCTATTGGTCCTCTTCCCGGGCCGTCAGTCACCCAGTGGGACAACGTCCAGATTGACCTGTAAACACTGATCTGATGACTTCATATCGGTGGATTCAGTGGGAACTCCATGTCATCTTCTATGTCCAGCTCTTGGTCTGTATCGTCTGAAATGTCTGACTCTATTTGTCCTTGTGATAGAGGCGACGTGGAACACTGCAACCGACTGTGAGTGTGCGTCATCTCTGTAGCCCTACATCTCTGGTCCCGGCCCGGACTGAGGCTCACACCGGACTCCGGTCCCTCCTCGCAGTTTCTCCCGGTGCTATCGTCCTCCAGATCTGTCTTACTGCCGGTAGGGTTCTCCTGGGGGGAAATAACAACAACGGTGACCAATCAGCCACAGCGTACATTTCACATTGGGTATGCCATTGGCATTGTGCATGAATTTTACGCACAGGCTACTCAAGCACGAAATCTACAATAAATGTTTGTTTTTTTTAGCTTGAAATTAAATATAAATAGCCTTTTCTCTATTCATAATTGACCACTTTAATCGAAAAGTACATTAAACCCCGTCCTAATTTATTCATACCTGCTTCAGTCGCCTCCACTTGGCTCTTCGATTTTGGAACCACGTCTTCACCTGGAAAACAATGTCAACGAGAAATGTTTTAAAACGTCAGTCTACTAGATTGTGTGTCAGATCATTTACCTAAGACTATAGGCCTATGTGGAAATCAGTTGAACGAAATGTCTTTAAAAAAAGAATGTAATTGATGATACGGGTGAAACGGATAAAACCCAACTGACATGAATAGATACTGGATGTGGACCCTAATAAAACATACTGCTGACCTGTCGTTCACTCAGTTGCAACATTTTAGCCAGTCGTTTTCGTTCGGGGGGTGAAAGGTATTTCTGTGTCTCAAACTTCTTTTCCAGCTCTATTGTCTGGTCGTTGGAGAATCGGACTTGTCCACCTTTTCTCTTGTGCAGTGGACGCTGAATGAACGGGCTCCATAGAAGTTGTTTACCTTTGAAGACAAACAAATAAAAAATAATGATTTAATATTGAAAAACATGTTTAAACAAATGGGGCAGAATTATATGCTTAATGTTAGACCTTTAAAGTAGCCCCCCCAAAAAAGTGAAAATAAATCAAAATGGTTTTCGTTAAACTTGATTCGTTTCTCCTCAAGCAGAGGCCTAAATGATTCTATGCAAATGTTTACAGTTTTATCATCTTTCTTGTCCGTGTTTTGCAGGCATCCGTTTAACCTCAGTTTTTATAATCTTTCTTGTCCGTGTTTTGCAGGCATCCGTTTAACCTCCGTTTTTAAGGAAGGCGGTGAATTGAAACGTGAAGCAGAGTGGAGAGAGTAGAACTATGGCAAAATATCCGTCGCGTGTTTCCTGTTGCTTTGCCTCACCAGTTTCTCTCATTACTAACGACCTTACCATCAACATACTGCAATTGATGCTATTTAAAATCGACATATGTTTGAATCAGCTTATCTCATTAAACTATAACCTTAACCTCATAAGAATACAATAATAATCACCATTACAATAGTTAAATCCTTTAAAAAAAACTATATATATATATATATATGTATATATATATATATATACACACATATATATACATACACATACATATATATCTTCCAAAAGGCAAAAAATAAATAATCGCTTTTTAAAAAATTATATGATTCGTTATACCATAAAAATATTTTGGTTTTGTGGCACAATGATCAAACCCATATTTTTCTTATAGGCATGAATTGAATGATTTAATAAATGAAATCAATTGGATGAAATAGTGAATTTCAAATAAATTCAAAAGTCACCCTAAAGATTTTAAATTGCGTCAGTTCATAGGCCTATTTCATGTTTTGCAGTTTGATTATTTTAGCAACCATAAAGTCACAATCCACCGCAGAGGAAATGAACAATATCAGACAAACGGATCCCGGCTATCAGAAGTCGAGTGTTTCCTGAATGTGTCTGTATTGAGGATGTCGATAAAATAATCAGCATCATGCACGACTCCCGGGGAAGAGGCTGCTCGAGGCCGCCAGGAAAACATTCAACAGCTTCTGAAAGCAGATTTACTCCTATCGAGAGCTCAAGACTTCCTGTATGAACGGAAAGGGTCAGGCTTGCTGAACAGAGAGGCAGTTCACCCCAGGGCGACACTTTAATGCTGGAATAACAAGTGATTTAGAGCATGTTTTAGTCGCAGGATGCATCGGATGTTAGAAACAATAACGGATTTTGCACAAAAAAAACTCAAGGTGGTTGATTTAAGTGGCCCAACACTTTAACAATTAGCAAATTAAGCAGATAACTTCATGTATTTAGGTAAATTATGCCTGAAGTAAATAAACTATGTTCAAGCATCATATAATGCTTACACATTTTTACCTCTAAAACATACTACCACTTTAGGATGGAAACCTACAGCAAGCAGGGAATGAAAATCTAGTTTCAAAATCAAGTACACGCACAAACTTTTTATCTCCTTTCGCCTACACATTGTACATAGGTTATTACAGACGTATAGTAGTTGTCAACATAAAGTATCTTTAACGAATTTCAGCAGAAAAATCATCCAAACAAGTAAGAGATTGATATGAGTTGAACTCACCAAGCGGGTCGTGCCTGATCAGAGTATAGTCCCCCATAGAGCGGTGGAATGGATACAGTGAATTAGCGAAAGCCCCGGAGGCATACGTGGCGGTGAGCGCTGCGTGGTGAGAGAACGCAGGGTGGATCGGTGTCGGTTCATAGATGGGGGTCCGGTACGGAGAGACCAAACTGGTGAAGGATGAATTGGGTGACGGTAGATTTGGCGTGGAGACCACCGCTGAAGAGTGGGTCAGGGTCTCATTTCTCCCCAGGATGTCTTCGATGTAGAAAGGAGTTGGGTGGACGGGTTGGATAGGGGTCGGCGCGTAAAGAGGAACACCCATGGCTGAAGGCGCACTGTGTTGGTACTGCATGATCACACTGTACTGATACTGAATAATATCTCTATTCAACTATATTATCTTCTGCTGTCAAAGGAAGAAGTGTAGGAAACCTATAGGCGCCTCTCTCTCTCTCTCTCCATGAGTTGGCTGGTGAGTGTGACCTCAGTTAAAGCTACTTCATATCTCAGCATTAGAGGGAGGAGATAACGGAGCAGGCCACTTCCTGCAGGTACACACACACACTGCGATTGGTCCCCTCGGCAAATACACTTTATAATTCAATAATATCCAATCATTAGGCTATCCTTTATCTTACCTTTAAGAGCCTATGTTCATTAATAAAATAGGCCTTTACGTGTTATCTGTTAAAAGAAAGAAAATGGTATGAACATCTCCTGTGGCACATGTTAAAAAGACATTTCTTTATAAGTGATTCAATAGGCACGTGGTTTTACAGATTAAATAGAATAGGCTATTCACGTGGTTTTCCAGATTCAATAGAATAGGCTATTCACGTGGTTTTCCAGATTCAATAGAATAGGCTATTCGCGTGGTTTTCCAGATTCAATAGAATAGGCTATTCACGTGGTTTTCCAGATTCAATAGAACAGGCTATTCACGTGGTTTTCCAGATTCAATAGAATAGGCTATTCACGTGGTTTTCCAGATTCAATAGAATAGGCTATTCACGTGGTTTTCCAGATTCAATAGAATAGGCTATTCACGTGGTTTTCCAGATTCAATAGAACAGGCTATTCACGTGGTTTTCCAGATTCAATAGAATAGGCTATTCACGTGGTTTTCCAGATTCAATAGAACAGGCTATTCACGTGGTTTTCCAGATTCAATAGAATAGGCTATTCACGTGGTTCGCCAGATTCAATAGAATAGGCTATTCACGTGGTTTTCCAGATTCAATAGAATAGGCTATTCACGTGGTTTTCCAGATTCAATAGAATAGGCTATTCACGTGGTTTTCCATGTGCATAAAACGTAGAAAAACCCCTCTAATCTGTAAAAAGTAGATTATAATGGCCTGAATCATTCGGATATTTGGAGCACATTATCACAGACTATTACTACAGATTTAAACGGCAACAACAGATTGTAAAATACAACTGTGTCTGTGACAGGTGATTAACTCATGATTTGGATGATTGACATGATCCTGAGGCTGATTCCTGTATCAGTGAGCCAATAGAGAGACACTATAGTAGCCCGTCAGTATAACAGTGCTGTGTGTTGTGGGTCTATTATGAATGTTAGTTGTTTTAAATAGCTAACCGAGTAGGGGCTCTATCGGATTATTCCCGCATCGTTTCCTCTTCTCTGTTAAACAGTAATGAATAAATTCCGTTATAACTTCTCTAATGTTTCAGTTTGATCAATAATAAGTCATCTGTGCTCTCTCCAGTTTAAAACAGAGTCCATGACTACGAGCAGGCCCTAGCCTACATGTTGAACATTTGTGTAATATTTCGCAGCCTATTTGGGTGTATTCTATATTCACTGAAGCTGCAATTTTGTAACTCGGCTCTTTTCAGCTCTTTTAACAGTTATTTTTCTTTGTCTTGATGCAAAATTGTGCCGCAAAGCTGAAATCCCATTGACAATAGTTCCACTGATTAGCCGATTCGATTTTTCTACAAGCGAGTCACTCTAATAAAGGGAGCTTTCTAACGTCGTAATTTAGATAAAAGAGACCCGAAGAATAAACACTGATATGAGAGAAGCTGAGACATATAGCCTCACATGAAAGTCAAATCACTACATGGCTAATATTTGGACTTTGACAATGATTGCAGTGAATTGATCGGAGTGGCGTCCGGACTTCTGTTCCGACAACAGCTGATAGTTACAGAGAGCAGGGTGGGTGGTCATCGCTGTCTAATGTCGTCGAGCGGCACCGACGTTGTTGGCGACACATGACCGATTTTAGAGACGTTTTGAATTTAATGGAATCAATTAATAAAAACGGGTTTTAATCAAATCAATTATCATCAAACACCCAACTGTATCTATTCTAAATATGTGGTATATTATTAAAGCTAATCCCATGAATATCCATAAGGCCGTCTAGGCTACTTTATCCAGTCAACTGAGAGAGAAAGTAAGACGGTGTAGCCACAGGCTTTAGGACCATAATCTGTTGTGTCACAGATGGATATTCGTTTTCAACAAATTATACAAACTAGGTCTTCAGCGCTGTTATCACCTGATTAGGTCCATAGTGTTAAAATGAAGGGCTCATTATGATGATTAGGCTACCTACATGTAATTAGGCCCCCAGATTACCAAGTAACATCATAGATTATTGGACAACAATTAAAATGCTTATGGTTTGCGACCTGATTTATGCTGCCTAGTGGTTAGAGCGTTGGACTAGTAACCGAAAGGTTGCTAGATTGAATCCGAGAGTTGACAAGGTAAAAATCTGTCGTTTTGCCCCTGAACAAGGCAGTTAACCCACTGTTCCCCGGTAGGCCGTCATTGTGAATAATATTTTTTCTTAACTGACTTGCCTAGTTAAATAAAGGTAAAATAAAGGTTAGATTAAAAACAACACATAGGGTGGCCTATCATGGTTTCACTTTTCCCCATTGAGTGCCGCCTGCCTGTGTGATTTATGGACCACCTAAACAGAAGGAGCATCATTGCTGCCATCTACAGGAAGATAGATATACAGAGCAGACTAGTTTTTTATTTCTGAAGGGTAAAAACTGTGCATCTCTTATTGAATGACAAACAACAACAATGTCATGTTCCCACTCCTACTAGGAGTAGTACTGTTTACCAATCACCGACGAAAGGGGCGTGGACTTCGGATCCAGAATTTTCACAAAATGTCACGTGAACAAACAACTTCAAATCAGAACAAACCAGAACCAGATCAAAAAGGGTATGGTGGCCGTGACAGGGATTTTAGAAAAGGCCCCCCATCTTGGTGGTGTTGAGAAATGTATGCACTTTTAAAGCAAATTTTCTGCAATTCTACACATTTTTTGCCATGCAAATGAGAGAAAAAGTTGAAGTTTTAAAACTGATCTCTCCTTTAAACTTCTCTCTCATTCAAGGAGTCAATTGGGCGCTAGACCAAAAATCCAACCTGAGCACCAATTATGTGAACAAGAAGCTCAACATATTAAATATTTTCCAGGATTTGAGATAATAATAATAATATATTTAATTGGTTTGGCGCTTTATATTACAGTTATCTAAAACTTAACTTGTCCTCTGCAATATCGTACAGCGTTGAAATCATGACATTAAGTACTTTCGAGGAAAATAGGGACGTTTCTGGAGTCATACCCAGACCTTTAGAAGGGATTGCTTGACGATTAGCTTAGCAACCGCTGATAACGGGAACGTGATTGGTCGACAGTCTGCTGGGCGGAGCGTTATATGTTCCTCTATTCATTTCCTGTTGGGATTCTTATCTCCTCCTTTTCTAATATGGCTCAGCCAACCAAAATCTCACCAGGGGGAGCGGCTGAAAGCGGATGTTTCCGGTTTTCAAGATACAGTATTTTCCATAGAATTAGGAATTAGAATACTAGAATCAGTGGCGATAATAGCATGTAAATCTTGGTATGGCAAACTCAAAAAAGATTTTATGCATGCCAGCAAAGCCACTACACTACACAACACAACACTAAACAATACATTAATTGCACTATATAACGGTGACAAACGGTGCCCACAAACTGTTAGGGCCTACATAAAGATGTCTCAACAGCAGAGCTTTCTTTTCAGCACCGTGGAGTGAATCCTTACCACTGCTACACCTGGTTATCAGCGGAGCCTTGTCTTGCAGAGAAACAGTTCATTCAGACTCATTTACTGCCTTTTAAAAAACATACAGTACCAGTCAAAGGTTTGGACATGCCTTCTCATTCCAGTTTTTTATATATTTTTACTATTTTCTACATTGTAGAATAATAGTGAAGACATCAAAACTATGAAATAACACATACGGAATCATGTAGTAACCAAGAAAGTGTTACACAAATCCAAATAAACTTTATATTTGAGATTCTTCAAAGTAGCCAGCCTTTGCCTTGATGACAGCTTGGCACACTCTTGGCATTCTCTTAACCAGCTTCATGATGTAGTCACCTGGAATGCATTTCAATTAACAGGGGTGCCTTGGTAAAAGTTCATTTGTGGAATTTCTTTCCTTCTTAATGAGTTTGAGCCAATCAGTTGTGTTGTGACAAGGTAGGGGTGGTATACAGAAGATAGCCCTATTTGGTAAAGACCAAGTCCATATTATGGCAAGAACAGATCAAATAAGCAAAGAGAAACAACGTCTATCATGATTTTAAGACATGAAAGTCAGTCAATCGGGAAGATTTCAAGAGCTTTTAAAGTTGCTTCAAGTGCAGTCGCAAAAACCATCAAGCGCTTTGATGTAACTGGCTCTCATGAGGACTGCCACAGGAATGGAAGACCCAGAGTTACCTCTGCTGCAGAGGATAAGTTCATTAGAGTTACCTGTCTCTCATGAGGACTGCCACAGGAATGGAAGACCCAGAGTTACCTCTGCTGCAGAGGATAAGTTCATTAGAGTTACCTGTCTCTCATGAGGACCGCCACAGGAATGGAAGACCCAGAGTTACCTCTGCTGCAGAGGATAAGTTCATTAGAGTTACCTGGCTCTCATGAGGACTGCCACAGGAATGGAAGACCCAGAGTTACCTCTGCTGCAGAGGATAAGTTCATTAGAGTTACCTGGCTCTCATGAGGACTGCCACAGGAATGGAAGACCCAGAGTTACCTCTGCTGCAGAGGATAAGTTCATTAGAGTTACCTGTCTCTCATGAGGACTGCCACAGGAATGGAAGACCCAGAGTTACCTCTGCTGCAGAGGATAAGTTCATTAGAGTTACCTGTCTCTCATGAGGACTGCCACAGGAATGGAAGACCCAGAGTTACCTCTGCTGCAGAGGATACGTTCATTAGAGTTACCTGTCTCTCATGAGGACCGCCACAGGAATGGAAGACCCAGAGTTACCTCTGCTGCAGAGGATAAGTTCATTAGAGAGTTAACTGGCTCTCATGAGGACTGCCACAGGAATGGAAGACCCAGAGTTACCTCTGCTGCAGAGGATAAGTTCATTAGAGATACCTGTCTCTCATGAGGACCGCCACAGGAATGGAAGACCCAGAGTTACCTCTGCTGCAGAGGATAAGTTCATTAGAGTTAACTGCACCTCAGATTACAGCCCAAATAAATGCTCACAGAGTTCAAGTAACAGACGCATCTCAACATCAACTGTTCAGAGGAGACTGCGTGGATCAGACCTTCATCGTTGAATTGCTGCAAAGAAACCACTACTAAAGGACACCAATAATAAGAAGAGACTTGCTTGGGCCAAGAAACACAAGCAATGGACATTAGACCGGTGGAAATCTGTCCTCTGATCTGATGAGTTCAAATGTGTGATTTTTGCATCCAACTGCAGTGTCTTCGTGAGACGCAGAGTAGGTGAACGGATGATCTCCGCATGTATGGTTCCCACCGTGAAGCATGGAGGAGGAGGTGTGATGGTGCTTCGCTGGTGACACTGAAGAGGCTATATTGTAGAGGCTGTTTATACCGAAAATTGGCATTAAACCCATACGAACTGTATCTATAATTAAAAATCTAATCAAATCTAATTTTATTGGTCACATACACATATTTAGGATATGTTATTGCGGATGTAGCGAAATGCTTGTGTTCCTAGCTCCAACAGTGCAGTAATATCTGACTAAATGCTTGTGTTTCTAGCTCCAACAGTGCAGTAGTATCTAACTAAATACTTGTGTTTCTAGCTCCAACATTGTAGTAATATCTAACAATTCACGACAATACACACATCTAAAAGTAAAACAATGTAATTAATAAATATTTAAATATTAGGACGAGCAATGTCGGAGTGGCATTGACTAAAACAGTAGAATACAGTATATACATTTGAAATGAGTAAAATAGTATGATGAGCTTGAAGGGTACTATGGTGTTGAATGCTGAGCTGTAGTCAACGAACAGCATTCTACATAGATGTGTGCAGAAGTTCCCTGGTTCGCGCCCGGGTATGGGTCTAAAGTTAGTACTGCTACATCAACAAACAACACTTGAAACAACTTAGCCTAAAAATCCTCATAGCATAAATTCAAGTTTAGACAATTAAATTGGTAGTTGCAGTGCTCACCTATCCCTCTGTGCCTATCAGTTATTAGAGATAACAGCTACTCAACATTGCATGATTTCTAGCCTGGAAAGCCGCGTGTGTCCGCTATTTAAAATTATTTTTGACGTGGAGATCCGTCAAAAAGACATGTAAATAGCGCCCACTAGCGGCTATACAGGATACGTGATCGCTTACACATTTGCATTTTCCCAACACAAGTTTAGACAAACCAAAAGGCCAAAAAAATGTAATGACAAATACAGTAATATCAAACAACGTCACTTGTTTCAACGGCATGAAGACAGTCAAATGTAGTATAACATTTTTATATCGCTTTTGATTAGGTGTGCTGCTTTAAATGATACCCCCCCTCACGTGCACAAGAAATGTTGCAAATATATGTTTCCGCCCCCCTAACACAGACGTGTAGTTGGCTCATTTTTAGTTCCGCCCTGGTCTGAAGGGACAGCTGGGTTAATAACGCAATGTATCTCTCTTTGAGAAACGTCCTGCGATTTAACTGCAACCTCCAGGCGTTGCAGAGGAGCCTTTCCAACACAAAGCACAGTCCTGCAGTCATCTCCTCCAGAATGGTACGTTTTGGGGTCTTATCGGGGGTTACAGTCAGTTGTTAGTCCATCGCAGGCCCTGCAAATGACCTTAATAGTTAGCCAAGCTAACTGGTTAGTTAGTGGTACTAGCTCAAATGAAATAGTTAGCCATCTTGCTATCTAGCTTAACATGAATGTAGTAATTCTGTTTTTAGGACAACCGCAGTCTGTCAAACAAGAGAAACACAAGTATTCACAGCAATATTCGGGTAGCAAGCTTGTCATTTGGCTAATGTTATCTTGTCAGGCTGGCAGAAGGTCAAAGTCAGTTTACAACTATCTGCTAACTGGCTAACTTTCACTGCATAACTTACCAAGTAAACACGGAGTTCAAATTGTATTTGTCGCTTGCGCCGAATACAACAGGTGTAGATTTGACCGTGGAACAATTATTTACGAACTATTAACCAACAATACAGATTGAAAACGTAAGAACAATGTCTTAAATAAATACATTGTTTCACAATACATTGTGTGCCCTCCGGCCACTACTCTACTACAACACAATCCGTGTGTGTGTGTGTGTGTGTGTGTGTGTGTGTGTGTGTGTGTGTGTGTGTGTGTGTGTGTGTGTCTCTGTCCTCAATGTTCAATAAGGTTTATTTTTATCTGTTTCTTAAATCAGATTTTACTGCTTTTGTTAGTTACTTGATGAGGAATAGAGTTCCATGTAGTCATGTCTCTATGTAGTACTGTGGAATAGAGTTCCATGTAGTCATGGCTCTATGTAGTACTGTGGAATAGAGTTCCATGTAGTCATGGCTCTATGTAGTACTGTGGAATAGAGTTCCATGTAGTCATGGCTCTATGTAGTACTGTGGAATAGAGTTCCATGTAGTCATGTCTCTATGTAGTACTGTGGAATAGAGTTCCATGTAGTCATGGCTCTATGTAGTACTGTGGAATAGAGTTCCATGTAGTCATGGCTCTATGTAGTACTGTGGAATAGAGTTCCATGGAGTCATGGCTCTATGTGGTACTGTGGAATAGAGTTCCATGTAGTCATGGCTCTATGTAGTACTGTGGAATAGAGTTCCATGTAGTCATGGCTCTATGTAGTACTGTGGAATAGAGTTCCATGGAGTCATGGCTCTATGTAGTACTGTGGAATAGAGTTCCATGGAGTCATGGCTCTGTGTGGTACTGTGGAATAGAGTTCCATGTAGTCGTGGCTCTATGTAGTACTGTGGAATAGAGTTCCATGTAGTCAGGGCTCTATGTAGTACTGTGGAATAGAGTTCCATGGAGTCATGGCTCTATGTAGTACTGTGGAATAGAGTTCCATGTAGTCATGGCTCTATGTAGTACTGTGGAATAGAGTTCCATGGAGTCATGGCTCTATGTAGTACTGTGGAATAGAGTTCCATGTAGTCATGGCTCTATGTAGTACTGAGGAATAGAGTTCCATGGAGTCAGGGCTCTATGTAGTACTGTGGAATAGAGGTCCATGTAGTCATGGCTCTGTGTGGTACTGTGGAATAGAGTTCCATGTAGTCAGGGCTCTATGTAGTACTGTGGAATAGAGTTCCATGGAGTCATGGCTCTATGTAGTACTGTGGAATAGAGTTCCATGGAGTCAGGGCTCTATGTAGTACTGTGGAATAGAGTTCCATGGAGTCATGGCTCTATGTAGTACTGTGGAATAGAGTTCCATGTAGTCATGGCTCTATGTAGTACTGAGGAATAGAGTTCCATGGAGTCAGGGCTCTATGTAGTACTGTGGAATAGAGTTCCATGGAGTCAGGGCTCTATGTAGTACTGTGGAATAGAGTTCCATGTAGTCATGGCTCTATGTAGTACTGTGGAATAGAGTTCCATGGAGTCATGGCTCTATGTAGTACTGTGGAATAGAGTTCCATGTAGTCAGGGCTCTATGTAGTACTGTGGAATAGAGTTCCATGGAGTCATGGCTCTATGTAGTACTGTGGAATAGAGTTCCATGGAGTCATGGCTCTATGTAGTACTGTGGAATAGAGTTCCATGGAGTCATGGCTCTATGTAGTACTGTGGAATAGAGTTCCATGGAGTCATGGCTCTATGTAGTACTGTGGAATAGAGTTCCATGGAGTCATGGCTCTATGTAGTACTGTGGAATAGAGTTCCATGGAGTCATGGCTCTATGTAGTACTGTGGAATAGAGTTCCATGGAGTCATGGCTCTATGTAGTACTGTGGAATAGAGTTCCATGGAGTCATGGCTCTATGTAGTACTGTGGAATAGAGTTCCATGGAGTCATGGCTCTATGTAGTACTGTGGAATAGAGTTCCATGGAGTCATGGCTCTATGTAGTACTGTGGAATAGAGTTCCATGGAGTCATGGCTCTATGTAGTACTGTGGAATAGAGTTCCATGGAGTCATGGCTCTATGTAGTACTGTGGAATAGAGTTCCATGGAGTCATGGCTCTATGTAGTACTGTGCCCCTCCCATAGTCTGTTCTGGACTTAGGGACTGTGAAGATTCATTCAAAACAACCATAATTTTACCTTTATTTAACCAGGCAAGTCAGTTAAGAACACATTCTTATTTTCAATGACGGCCTGGGAACAGTGGGTTAACTGCTTGTTCAGGGGCAGAACGACAGCGCTAAGCACTAGGCTACCCTGCCGCCTCTCCACTCTAACCACTAGGCTACCCTGCCGCCCCTCCACTCTAACCACTAGGCTACCCTGCCGCCCCTCCACTCTAACCACTATGCTACCCTGCCACCCCTCCACTCTAACCACTAGGCTACCCTGCCGCCCCTCCACTCTAACCACTAGGCTACCTGCCGCCCCTACACTCTAACCACTAGGCTACCCTGCCGCCCCTCCACTCTAACCACTAGGCTACCCTGCCGCCCCTCCTCTCTAACCACTAGGCTACCCTGCCGCCCCTCCACTCTAACCACTAGGCTACCTGCCGCCCCTCCACTCTAACCACTAGGCTACCCTGCCGCCCCTCCACTCTAACCACTAGGCTACCCTGCCGCCCCTCCACTCTAACCACTAGGCTACCCTGCCGCCCCTCCACTCTAACCACTAGGCTACCTGCCGCCCCTACACTCTAACCACTAGGCTACCCTGCCGCCCCTCCACTCTAACCACTAGGCTACCCTGCCGCCCCTCCTCTCTAACCACTAGGCTACCCTGCCGCCCCTCCACTCTAACCACTAGGCTACCTGCCGCCCCTCCACTCTAACCACTAGGCTACCCTGCCGCCCCTCCACTCTAACCACTAGGCTACCCTGCCGCCCCTCCACTCTAACCACTCGGCTACCCTGCCGCCCCTCCACTCTAACCACTCGGCTACCCTGCCGCCCCTCCACTCTAACCACTCGGCTACCCTGCCGCCCCTCCACTCTAACCACTAGGCTACCCTGCCGCCCCTCCACTCTAACCACTAGGCTACCCTGCCGCCCCTCCACTCTAACCACTAGGCTACCCTGCCGCCTCTACACTCTAACCACTAGGCTACCCTGCTGCCTCTACACTCTAACCACTAGGCTACCCTGCCGCCTCTACACTCTAACCACTAGGCTACCCTGCCGCCTCTACACTCTAACCACCAGGCTACCCTGCAGCCTCTACACTCTAACCACCAGGCTACCCTGCCGCCTCTACACTCTAACCACTAGGCTACCCTGCCGCCCCTACACACTAACCACTAGGCTACCCTGCCGCCTCTACACTCTAACCACTAGGCTACCCTGCCGCCTCTACACTCTAACCACTAGGCTACCCTGCCGCCTCTACACTCTAACCACTAGGCTACCCTGCCGCCTCTACACTCTAACCACTAGGCTACCCTGCCGCCCCTACACTCTAACCACTAGGCTACCCTGCCGCCCCTACACACTAACCACTAGGCTACCCTGCCGCCTCTACACTCTAACCACTAGGCTACCCTGCCGCCTCTACACTCTAACCACTAGGCTACCCTGCCGCCCCTACACTCTAACCACTAGGCTACCCTGCCGCCCCTACACACTAACCACTAGGCTACCCTGCCGCCTCTACACTCTAACCACTAGGCTACCCTGCAGCCTCTACACTCTAACCACTAGGCTACCCTGCCGCCTCTACACTCTAACCACTAGGCTACCCTGCAGCCTCTACACTCTAACCACTAGGCTACCCTGCCGCCTCTACACTCTAACCACTAGGCTACCCTGCCGCCCCTACACTCTAACCACTAGGTTACCCTGCCTCCTCTACACTCTAACCACTAGGCTACCCTGCCGCCCCTCCACTCTAGTCCTAGAATGTTTCCACGATAAATGTCACTTTTTCTCTATGTATGTGTATTCTGTGTTTTTATTTAGTTAGTTAGTAAATAGATCATTAAAACAATTTGCATAGTACTGAATGATGTGCAAAGGTTGGGGTTCTTGCAGATCCAAGAAGGTTACGACTGTTCAGAATGAGGCTGATATGAGGTAATGATTAATAAGTGACTGTAATCGATATATAACATATATATATCTTCTAGAGTTTAATTTTGGAGATGCTAACTCGTTAAACAATTTATTCCGTGTTGCCCCCAAATCCCTCATGAGTTAAATGTTTCATTTAATTGGGTAACAATTAAACATAGTGGATTCAATAAATAACAGTCATCAGGTTAATGTACGTCACTTCACAGCATACTAGAGAGCTGGCTGCTCTATGGACTGATGGAGATGGACGGCTGTCTGAGAGAGATGGCTGCTCTACGGACTGGTGGAGATGGACGGCTGTCTGAGAGAGATGGCTGCTCTACGGACTGGTGGAGATGGATGGCTGTCTGAGAGAGATGGCTGCTCTACTGACTTTGGACACTGTGCTATCTAACCTCCAAACAAGCTTCAATGCCATACAACACTCCTTCCGTGGCCTCCAACTGCTCTTAAACGCTAGTAAAACCAAATGCATGCTTTTCAACCGGTCGCTGCCTGCACCTGCATGCCCGACTAGCATCACCACCCTGGATGGTTCCGACCTAGAATATGTGGACGTCTATAAGTACCTAGGTGTCTGGCTAGACTGCAAACTCTCCTTCCAGACTCATATCAAACATCTCCAATCGAAAATCAAATCAAGAGTCGGCTTTCTATTCCGCAACAAAGCCTCCTTTACTCACGCCGCCAAGCTTACCCTAGTAAAACTGACTATCCTACCGATCCTCGACTTCGGCGATGTCATCTACAAAATGGCTTCCAACACTCTACTCAGCAAACTGGATGCAGTCTATCACAGTGCCATCCGTTTTGTCACTAAAGCACCTTATACCACCCACCACTGCGACTTGTATGCTCTAGTCGGCTGGCCCTCGCTACATATTCGTCGCCAGACCCACTGGCTCCAGGTCATCTACAAGTCCATGCTAGGTAAAGCTCCGCCTTATCTCAGCTCACTGGTCACGATGGCAACACCCATCCGTAGCACGCGCTCCAGCAGGTGTATCTCACTGATCATCCCTAAAGCCAACACCTCATTTGGCCGCCTTTCGTTCCAGTACTCTGCTGCCTGTGACTGGAACGAATTGCAAAAATCGCTGAAGTTGGAGACTTTTATCTCCCTCACCAACTTCAAACATCAGCTATCTGAGCAGCTAACCGATCGCTGCAGCTGTACATAGTCTATTGGTAAATAGCCCACCCTTTTCACCTACCTCATCCCCATACTGTTTTTATTTATTTACTTTTCTGCTCTTCTGCACACCAATATCTCTACCTGTACATGACCATCTGATCATTCATCACTCCAGTGTTAATCTGCAAAATTGTAATTATTTGCCTACCTCCTCATGCCTTTTGCACACATTGTATATAGACCCCCCCTTTGTTTTCTACTGTGTTATTGACTTGTTAATTGTTTACTCCATGTGTAACTCTTTGTTGTATGCTCACACTGCTATGCTTTATCTTGGCCAGGTCGCAGTTGTAAATGAGAACTTGTTCTCAACTAGCCTACCTGGTTAAATAAAGGTGAAATAAATAAATAAACAATCTAAACACCTGATAGGTCAGCCTGAGAAACAACCGTTCTGTTGTTCAGATAGCTAGCTACTACTTTTAGTTGTTTTTGAGATTATGCCTCTCTAACCAAATAACCATGTAGTAACCCAGACTAACTTTTCATCTTTGCTATTTGACTGTCTCGATGTTGTTGTTCAGTCTTCAGAGTACAGAATTGAGGCAGACACCTTCGGAGAGCTGAAGGTGCCCGTTGACAAGTATTATGGGGCTCAGACAGTCCGATCCACCATGAACTTCAAGATCGGAGGACCGTCGGAGAGAATGCCAGTAAGTTCAGACTAGATGCTACTTCATCTATCAAGTTGTAGCTTGAGCCCTGAGACACGGCTGTGGATTCCTGTGGCTGTAGGTCACCCGTCCCGCCATGTCTCGGGGGGGGTCATTGTAGCTAGCTCTCGCTACAATTTGGACACACATCCTTGCAACAATTTCCTGTCCTATTTTCCCCAGATTCAGATCAGACTAAAGGCTACTTCCTGTATCCAGCGTATCGTAGTGTATCAGTGAAATCATCGTAGTGCCACACGTCCTCACTACTGTCTTTGGTGTCCAACAGATCCAGGTGATCAAAGCCTTTGGGATTCTGAAGAGGGCTGCTGCAGAGGTCAACAAGGACTACGGACTGGACCCGAGGCTGGCTGATGCCATCGTGCAGGCTGCTGATGAGGTGCCTGATACAGGGGGAACAGCCACACCACTACAGGAGAGGGTCGCATGACTGTCAACGTTGTGACAGATTAGACTGGGTACCTGTCTACTAACACAGATTAAACAGATCAGCCTGGGTACCAGTCTACTAACACAGATTAGGCAGATCAGCCTGGGTACCTGTCTAGTTCTAACACAGATTAGGCAGATCAGCCTGGGTACCAGTCTAGTTCTAACACAGATTAGGCAGATCAGCCTGGGTACCAGTCTAGTTCTAACACAGATTAGGCAGATCAGCCTGGGTACCAGTCTAGTTCTAACACAGATTAGGCAGATCAGCCTGGGTACCAGTCTAGTTCTAACACAGATTAGGCAGATCAGCCTGGGTACCAGTCTAGTTCTAACACAGATTAGGCAGATCAGCCTGGGTACCAGTCTAGTTCTAACACAGATTAGGCAGATCAGCCTGGGTACCAGTCTAGTTCTAACACAGATTAGGCAGATCAGCCTGGGTACCAGTCTAGTTCTAACACAGATTAGGCAGATCAGCCTGGGTACCAGTCTAGTTCTAACACAGATTAGGCAGATCAGCCTGGGTACCAGTCTAGTTCTAACACAGATTAGGCAGATCAGCCTGGGTACCAGTCTAGTTCTAACACAGATTAGGCAGATCAGCCTGGGTACCAGTCTAGTTCTAACACAGATTAGGCAGATCAGCCTGGGTACCAGTCTAGTTCTAACACAGATTAGGCAGATCAGCCTGGGTACCAGTCTAGTTCTAACACAGATTAGGCAGATCAGCCTGGGTACCAGTCTAGTTCTAACACAGATTAGGCAGATCAGCCTGGGTACCAGTCTAGTTCTAACACAGATTAGGCAGATCAGCCTGGGTACCAGTCTAGTTCTAACACAGATTAGGCAGATCAGCCTGGGTACCAGTCTAGTTCTAACACAGATTAGGCAGATCAGCCTGGGTACCTGTCTAGTTCTAACACATATTAGACAGATCAACCTGGGTACCAGTCTACTAACACTGATTAGACAGATCAGCCTGGGTACCTGTCTACTAACACAGATTAGACAGATCAGCCTGGGTACCTGTCTACTAACACAGATTAGACAGATCAGCCTGGGTACCAGTCTACTAACACTGATTAGACAGATCAGCCTGGGTACCTGTCTACTAACACAGATTAGACAGATCAGCCTGGGTACCTGTCTACTAACACAGATTAGACAGATCAGCCTGGGTACCTGTCTACTAACACAGATTAGACAGATCAGCCTGGGTACCTGTCTACTAACACAGATTAGACAGATCAACCTGGGTACCAGTCTACTAACACAGATTAGACAGATCAGCCTGGGTACCTGTCTAGTTCTAACACCGATTAGACAGATCAACCTGGGTACCTGTTTAGTTCTAACATTAGGCTACACTGCTGTAGAGAATAGCTATAGCTTTTGATACAGTACAGAGCAAAACGCAGAGCACTAGACCTTGCTACCTAGCCTGGTCCCAGACCTGTTTGTGTTGTTGGCAAGACGGCACAAACAGATCTGGGATCAAGCTATTCGCTAGCTACATTAGTCCTACTAGTTACATTTAGCCATGGTGCCTCATTCTACTGAAGAATGCCTTGGTACCGGTCTTCGTACTGGTCTTGGCCTTGGTACCGGTCTTGGCCTTGGTACTGGTCTGGGCCTTGGTACCCTGGTCTGATGTCCATGTTCCTCGGACCAGACTAAGGCATGTTGGCCTCCCTGGTCTGATGTCCATGTTCCTTGGACCAGACTAAGGCATGTTGACCTCTCTGGTCTGATGTCCATGTTCCTTGGACCAGACTAAGGCATGTTGGCCTCTCTGGTCTGATGTCCATGTTGACCTCTCTGGTCTGATGTCCATGTTCCTTGGACCAGACTAAGGCATGTTGACCTCTGGTCTGATGTCCATGTTGACCTCTCTGGTCTGATGTCCATCTTCCTTTACTAGGTGGCAGCTGGTAAGCTGGATGACCATTTTCCTCTGGTGGTGTGGCAGACCGGGTCAGGAACTCAGTCCAACATGAACGTCAACGAGGTGATCAGCAACAGGGCCATCGAGATCCTCGGAGGGAAGCTGGGGAGCAAGGACCCTGTTCATCCCAACGACCACGTCAACAAAAGCCAGGTGGGCTAACCATTCAGAAACGCTTTCTCATTTCATACTAAATGTTGAGGAAGGAAATAAACCGTTTTTCACCCAGATAGAAGTAGCTAGTTTTATTTGGGCCCTCAGGAGGGTAACAGACTGTAGCGTTTGCCCTCAGGAGGGTAACAGACTGTAGCGTTTGCCCTCAGGAGGGTAACAGACTGTAGCGTTTGCCCTCAGGAGGGTAACAGACTGTAGCGTTTGCCCTCAGGAGGGTAACAGACTGTAGCGTTTGCCCTCAGGAGGGTAACAGACTGTAGCGTTTGCCCTCAGGAGGGTAACAGACGGTAGCGTTTGCCCTCAGGAGGGTAACAGACGGTAGCGTTTGCCCTCAGGAGGGTAACAGACTGTAGCGTTTGCCCTCAGGAGGGTAACAGACTGTAGCGTTTGCCCTCAGGAGGGTAACAGACTGTAGCGTTTGCCCTCAGGAGGGTAACAGACTGTAGCGTTTGCCCTCAGGAGGGTAACAGACGGCAGCGTTTGCCCTCAGAAGGGTAACAGACTGTAGCGTTTGCCCTCAGGACGGTAACAGACTGCAGCGTTTGCCCTCAGAAGGGTAACAGACTGTAGCGTTTGCCCTCAGGACGGTAACAGACTGCAGCGTTTGCCCTCAGGAGGGTAACAGACTGTAGCGTTTGCCCTCAGGAGGGTAACAGACGGCAGCGTTTGCCCTCAGAAGGGTAACAGACTGCAGCGTTTGCCCTCAGGACGGTAACAGACTGTAGCGTTTGCCCTCAGGACGGTAACAGACTGCAGCGTTTGCCCTCAGGACGGTAACAGACTGTAGCGTTTGCCCTCAGGACGGTAACAGACTGCAGCGTTTGCCCTCAGGACGGTAACAGACTGTAGCGTTTGCCCTCAGGACGGTAACAGACTGCAGCGTTTGCCCTCAGAAGGGTAACAGACTGCAGCGTTTGCCCTCAGGACGGTAACAGACTGCAGCGTTTGCCCTCAGAAGGGTAACAGACTGTAGCGTTTGCCCTCAGAAGGGTAACAGACTGCAGCGTTTGCCCTCAGGACGGTAACAGACTGTAGCGTTTGCCCTCAGAAGGGTAACAGACGGCAGCGTTTGCCCTCAGGACGGTAACAGACTGTAGCGTTTGCCCTCAGAAGGGTAACAGACGGCAGCGTTTGCCCTCAGGACGGTAACAGACTGTAGCGTTTGCAGCATTTAGTTAATTGTTTTTATTCATGGCTATCTGAAAAGCTCAGGCAAAGAGTTTGTTTGATATGTAATCTGTATTTAATGTAAATAGCTGGGTCTTTCAGAGTATTTGAATGGACCTGTAGTTGACGTCACCTCGTCTGCTCTTGCAGAGCTCCAACGATACGTTCCCCACAGCCATGCACATCGCAGCAGCCAAAGAGGTCCACGAGGTTCTGCTGCCCGGTCTACAACACCTCCACGATGCCCTGCACGCCAAGGCTGTGGAGTTTAAAGACATCATCAAGATCGGACGCACACACACACAGGACGCTGTGCCGTTGTCTCTGGGACAGGTACAGTACACACACACACACACACAGAGGACACTGTGCCGTTGTCTCTGGGACAGGTACAGTACACACACACACAGGACGCTGTGCCGTTGTCTCTGGGACAGGGACGGGACGCTGTGCCGTTGTCTCTGGGACAGGTACAGTACACACACAGGACGCTGTGCCGTTGTCTCTGGGACAGGTACAGTACACACACAGGACGCTGTGCCGTTGTCTCTGGGACAGGTACACTACGCACACAGGACGCTGTGCCGTTGTCTCTGCGACAGGTACAGTACACACACAGGATGCTGTGCCGTTGTCTCTGGGACAGGTACAGGACGCTGTGCCGTTGTCTCTGGGACAGGTACAGGACGCTGTGCCGTTGTCTCTGGGACAGGTACAGTATGCTGTGCCGTTGTCTCTGGGACAGGTACAGTACGCTGTGCCGTTGTCTCTGGGACAGGTACAGGACGCTGTGCCGTTGTCTCTGGGACAGGTACAGGACGCTGTGCCGTTGTCTCTGGGACAGGACAGGACGCTGTGCCGTTGTCTCTGGGACAGGTACAGGACGCTGTGCCGTTGTCTCTGGGACAGGTACAGGACGCTGTGCCGTTGTCTCTGGGACAGGTACAGGATGCTGTGCCGTTGTCTCTGGGACAGGGGATGGACATAGACATGCTGTTTAAAGCTCTGTGACGTGTCTCGGGGGATTACTGAAGACAGCGTCTCTCATGATCATGCTAATTGATTAATTCAGCTGTGACCAGTGTCATGTCATGTGATAATCTTTGTGCCTGTCTCTGTGATATGTTGTTGTCACGATACCAGTTTTAGAATCCCGATACTCAATACCGTAAATGATACCATCGCTGTCAGTCCCACTGTATTTAGTTTACTGAACAAATGGCCACTGGATTGATGTAAATAATCATGATGTCATTCTGCCAGGAAGGCATGGGCTACTTTGTAGTACACTTTTAATTGAGAAGGTTTTTGGGAAAGCTTTTCCAGCTACCAGCAGACGGTTGACATTAGCATTATCGCCTCATTAGCCTTTCCAGATACCAGCAGACGGTTGACATTAGCATTCTCGCCTCATTAGCCTTTCCAGCTACCAGCAGACGGTTGACATTAGCATTCTCGCCTCATTAGCCTTTCCAGATACCAGCAGACTGTTGACATTAGCATTATCGCCTCATTAGCCTTTCCAGATACCAGCAGACGGTTGACATTAGCATTCTCGCCTCATTAGCCTTTCCAGCTACCAGCAGACGGTTGACATTATCATTCTCACCTCATTAGCCTTTCCAGATACCAGCAGACGGTTGACATTAGCATTCTCGCCTCATTAGCCTTTCCAGATACCAGCAGACGGTTGACATTAGCATTCTCGCCTCATTAGCCTTTCCAGCTACCAGCAGACGGTTGACATTAGTATTCTCGCCTCATTAGCCTTTCCAGATACCAGCAGACGGTTGACATTAGCATTCTCGCCTCATTAGCCTTTCCAGATACCAGCAGACGGTTGACATTAGCATTCTCGCCTCATTAGCCTTTCCAGATACCAGCAGACGGTTGACATTAGCATTCTCGCCTCATTAGCCTTTCCAGCTACCAGCAGACGGTTGACATTAGCACACAGACGGGCATTCCCTTGCCGTTGTCTCATGAGGAAGTTGCAGGGAATATGAATAACTGTTCGTGGTTTATGATAAACTTGGACAAATTTGATTAATTCCGAAGCATTTACTTTTTTTCCAAACGTGAGACACTTTTTTGATAGAAGAAACAAAAGTTTTGTAACGACCCATTTTTCGTGTTGTATTGGAAAAGTGCAGATGTTTCGGTGTACTGTACGTGCAACACTAGTGTGATAACATACTAGTCTTCTAGATGTCAAACTGTCCTAATGAGCCATTTTAAAATGTATTTCTACCAGCCGACCAACTGTCCTAATGAGCCATTTAAAATGTATTTCTACCAGTCGACCAACTGTCCTAATGAGCCATTTAAAATGTATTTCTACCAGCCGACCAACTGTCCTAATGAGCCATTTAAAATGTATTTCTACCAGTCGACCAACTGTCCTAATGAGCCATTTAAAATGTATTTCTACCAGCCGACCAACTGTCCTGTTTCTCTTCGTTTTACAGGAGTTCGGTGGGTATGTGCAGCAGGTAAAGTACAGTATTGAGCGAGTGAAGACGGCCATGCCCAGAATATATGAGCTGGCAGCAGGAGGTACTGCCGTGGGCACGGGCCTCAACACGCGCATCGGCTTCGCTGAGAAAGTAGCAGCTACTGTCGCCTCTCTCACAGGTACAGGAAGCTACACACATATACACACACACATTTCATAATGGTTATCATAGTCATGTCTGGTCCACGCTTTCTCACTACTGGTGTCCCCCAGGTCTCTGCACTAGGTCCTCTATAATGTCTCACTACTGGTGTCCCCCACAGCTCTGCACTAGGTCCTATATAATGTCTCACTACTGGTGTCCCCCAGGGCTCTGCACAAGGTCCTCTATAATGTCTCACTACTGGTGTCCCCCAGGGCTCTGTACTAGGTCCTCTTTAATGTCTCACTACTGGTGTCCCCCAGGGCTCTACACTAGGTCCTCTATAATGTCTCACTACTAGTGTCCCCCAGGGCTCTGTACTAGGTCCTCTTTAATGTCTCACAAGTGGTGTCCCCCTGGGCTCTGTACTAGGTCATCTTTAATGTATCACTACTGGTGTCCCCCAGGGCTCTGCACTAGGTCCTCTCCTGTTTTCTCTGTACACCAAGTCACTTGGTTCTGTCAGAGGGTTTGCATTGTGATGTTATGGCTACAGTTTACCCTCCCAGCTGTTATCATGAGTCAGACATTACATACTCTGTCAACCTTGAATTGTTTTTGTTTTTATCAAGACCTGTCTACATGATGTCATATCCTGTCTCCAGGTCTGCCGTTCGTGACTGCTCCCAACAAATTTGAGGCTCTGGCGGCCCACGATGCTCTGGTGGAGCTGAGTGGAGCGTTGAACACGGTGGCCGTCAGTATGATGAAGATCGCCAATGATATCCGCTTCCTGGGGTCCGGGCCCCGCTCTGGCCTGGGAGAACTCTGTCTGCCTGAGAACGAGCCTGGTAGCAGCATCATGCCTGGTGAGTTTCCGTAGTCTGGTTTTCACCATTGTTGTCAAGCATAACACGATATAGTTCACTGTCAAATCAAATTCGATTGGTTACATACACGTGTTTAGCAGATGTTATTGCGAGTGAAGCGAAATGCTTGTTTTTCTAGCTCCGACAGTGCAGTAATATCTAACATGTAATCAAACAATTTCACAACAATTACCCAATAGAAAAAGAATATATAAATATATGGATGAGCAACGTCAGAGCGGCACTAAGGTACAGTAGAATAGGATAGACTATATATATGAGATGAGTAATGCATAGACTAAAATACAGTAGAATAGAATACAGTATATACATATGAGATGAGTAATGTCAGAGCAGCATAGACTGAGGTACAGTAGAATAGGATACAGTATATACATATGAGATGAGTAATGCATAGACTGAGATACAGTAGAATAGAATACAGTATATACATATGAGATGAGTAATGCATAGACTGAGATACAGTAGAATAGAATACAGTATATACATATGAGATGAGTAATGCATAGACTGAGATACAGTAGAATAGAATACAGTATATACATATGAGATGAGTAATGCATAGACTGAGATACAGTAGAATAGAATACAGTATATACATATGAGATGAGTAATGTCAGAGCAGCATAGACTAAGATACAGTAGAATAGAATACAGTATATAGATATGAGATGAGTAATGCATAGACTGAGATACAGTAGAATAGAATACAGTATATACATATGAGATGAGTAATGTCAGAGCAGCATAGACTAAGATACAGTAGAATAGAATACAGTATATAGATATGAGATGAGTAATGCATAGACTAAGATACAGTAGAATAGAATACAGTATATAGATATGAGATGAGTAATGCATAGACTAAGATACAGTAGAATAGAATACAGTATATACATATGAGATGAGTAATGCATAGACTAAGATACAGTAGAATAGAATACAGTATATACATATGAGATGAGTAATGCATAGACTGAGATACAGTAGAATAGAATACAGTATATACATATGAGATGAGTAATGTCAGAGCAGCATAGACTAAGATACAGTAGAATAGAATACAGTATATAGATATGAGATGAGTAATGCATAGACTGAGATACAGTAGAATAGAATACAGTATATACATATGAGATGAGTAATGTCAGAGCAGCATAGACTAAGATACAGTAGAATAGAATACAGTATATAGATATGAGATGAGTAATGCATAGACTAAGATACAGTAGAATAGAATACAGTATATAGATATGAGATGAGTAATGCATAGACTAAGATACAGTAGAATAGAATACAGTATATAGATATGAGATGAGTAATGCATAGACTAAGATACAGTAGAATAGAATACAGTATATACATATGAGATGAGTAATGCATAGACTAAGATACAGTAGAATAGAATACAGTATATAGATATGAGATGAGTAATGCATAGACTAAGATACAGTAGAATAGAATACAGTATATAGATATGAGATGAGTAATGTATAGACTAAGATACAGTAGAATAGAATACAGTATATAGATATGAGATGAGTAATGCATAGACTAAGATACAGTAGAATAGAATACAGTATATACATATGAGATGAGTAATGCATAGACTGAGATACAGTAGAATAGAATACAGTATATACATATGAGATGAGTAATGCATAGACTAAGATACAGTAGAATAGAATACAGTATATACATATGAGATGAGTAATGCATAGGCTAAGATACAGTAGAATAGAATACAGTATATAGATATGAGATGAGTAATGCATAGACTAAGATACAGTAGAATATAATACAGTATATACATATGAGATGAGTAATGCATAGACTGAGATACAGTAGAATAGAATACAGTATATACATATGAGATGAGTAATGCAGGATATGGAAACATTATTAAGGAGACATTATTAAAGTAGGAAAGGAGTGAAAGAGATCACAGAAAGAGTGAACAGTATTTGGACATGCCATAGATGGCATAGAACACTTGGGTACTATCTGTCCCAGTGGTCTGGCATTAGCTAAGTGGAACAGAGCTACATGACCCCACCTAACTCCCAGCTGTCTGAACAGAGCTACATGATCCCACCTAACTCCCAGCTGTCTGAACAGAGCTACATGACCCCACCTAACTCCCAGCTGTCTGAACAGAGCTACATGATCCCACCTAACTCCCAGCTGTCTGAACAGAGCTACATGATCCCACCTAACTCCCAGCTGTCTGAACAGAGCTACATGACCCCACCTAACTCCCAGCTGTCTGAACAGAGCTACATGACCCCACCTAACTCCCAGCTGTCTGAACAGAGCTACATGACCCCACCTAACTCCCAGCTGTCTGAACAGAGCTACATGACCCCACCTAACTCCCAGCTGTCTGAACAGAGCTACATGACCCCACCTAACTCCCAGCTGTCTGAACAGAGCTACATGACCCCACCTAACTCCCAGCTGTCTGAACAGAGCTACATGACCCCACCTAACTCCCAGCTGTCTGAACAGAGCTACATGACCCCACCTAACTCCCAGCTGTTATAACAGAGCTACATGACCCCACCTAACTCCCAGCTGTTATAACAGAGCTACATGACCCCACCTAACTCCCAGCTGTTATAACAGAGCTACATGACCCCACCTAACTCCCAGCTGTCTGAACAGAGCTACATGACCCCACCTAACTCCCAGCTGTTATAACAGAGCTACATGACCCCACCTAACTCCCAGCTGTTATAACAGAGCTACATGACCCCACCTAACTCCCAGCTGTCTGAACAGAGCTACATGACCCCACCTAACTCCCAGCTGTCTGAACAGAGCTACATGACCCCACCTAACTCCCAGCTGTCTGAACAGGGCTACATGACCCCACCTAACTCCCAGCTGTCTGAACAGAGCTACATGACCCCACCTAACTCCCAGCTGTCTGAACAGAGCTACATGACCCCACCTAACTCCCAGCTGTTATAACAGAGCTACATGACCCCACCTAACTCCCAGCTGTTATAACAGAGCTACATGACCCCACCTAACTCCCAGCTGTCTGAACAGAGCTACATGACCCCACCTAACTCCCAGCTGTCTGAACAGAGCTACATGACCCCACCTAACTCCCAGCTGTCTGAACAGAGCTACATGACCCCACCTAACTCCCAGCTGTCTGAACAGAGCTACATGACCCCACCTAACTCCCAGCTGTCTGAACAGAGCTACATGACCCCACCTAACTCCCAGCTGTTATAACAGAGCTACATGACCCCACCTAACTCCCAGCTGTCTGAACAGAGCTACATGACCCCACCTAACTCCCAGCTGTCTGAACAGAGCTACATGACCCCACCTAACTCCCAGCTGTCTGAACAGAGCTACATGACCCCACCTAACTCCCAGCTGTCTGAACAGAGCTACATGACCCCACCTAACTCCCAGCTGTCTGAACAGAGCTACATGACCCCACCTAACTCCCAGCTGTCTGAACAGAGCTACATGACTCCACCTAACTCCCAGCTGTCTGAACAGAGCTACATGACCCCACCTAACTCCCAGCTGTCTGAACAGAGCTACATGACTCCACCTAACTCCCAGCTGTCTGAACAGAGCTACATGACTCCACCTAACTCCCAGCTGTCTGAACAGAGCTACATGACCCCACCTAACTCCCAGCTGTCTGAACAGAGCTACATGACCCCACCTAACTCCCAGCTGTCTGAACAGAGCTACATAACCAATCAATCAATCAATCAAATTTATTTATATAGCCCTTCGTACTTCAGCTGATATCTCAAAGTGCTGTACAGAAACCCAGCCTAAAACCCCAAACAGCAAGCAATGCAGGTGTAGAAGCACGGTGGCTAGGAAAAACTCCCTAGAAAGGCCAATACCTAGGAAGAAACCTAGAGAGGAACCAGGCTATGTGGGGTGGCCAGTCCTCTTCTGGCTGTGCCGGGTGGAGATTATAACAGAACATGGCCAAGATGTTCAAATGTTCATAAATGACCAGCATGGTCGAATAATAATAAGGCAGAACAGTTGAAACTGGAGCAGCAGCACAGTCAGGTGGAAGTTGAAACTGGAGCAGCAGCATGGCCAGGTGGACTGGGGACAGCAAGGAGTCATCATGTCAGGTAGTCCTGGGGCATGGTCCTAGGGCTCAGGTCAGTTGAAACTGGAACAGCAGCATGGCCAGGTGGACTGGGGACAGCAAGGAGTCATCATGCCAGGTAGTCCTGGGGCATGGTCCTAGGGCTCAGGTCCTCCGAGAGAGAGAAAGAAAGAGAGAAGGAGAGAATTAGAGAACGCACACTTAGATTCACACAGGACACCGAATAGGACAGGAGAAGTACTCCAGATATAACAAACTGACCCCAGCCCCCCGACACATAAACTACTGCAGCATAAATACTGGAGGCTGAGACAGGAGGGGTCAGGAGACACTGTGGCCCCATCCGAGGACACCCCCGGACAGGGCCAAACAGGAAGGATATAACCCCACCCACTTTGCCAAAGCACAGCCCCCACACCACTAGAGGGATATCTTCAACCACCAACTTACCATCCTGAGACAAGGCTGAGTATAGCCCACAAAGATCTCCGCCACGGCACAACCCAAGGGGGGGGCGCCAACCCAGACAGGACCACAACAGTGAATCAACCCACTCAGGTGACGCACCCCCTCCAGGGACGGCATGAGAGAGCCCCAGCAAGCCAGTGACTCAGCCCCTGTAATAGGGTTAGAGGCAGAGAATCCCAGTGGAAAGAGGGGAACCGGCCAGGCAGAGACCCCACCTAACTCCCAGCTGTCTGAACAGAGCTACATGACCCCACCTAACTCCCAGCTGTCTGAACAGAGCTACATGACCCCACCTAACTCCCAGCTGTCTGAACAGAGCTACATGACCCCACCTAACTCCCAGCTGTCTGAACAGAGCTACATGACCCCACCTAACTCCCAGCTGTCTGAACAGAGCTACATGACCCCACCTAACTCCCAGCTGTCTGAACAGAGCTACATGACCCCACCTAACTCCCAGCTGTCAGAAATCATCCACGCCACATCTAGGGTGGGTCAGGTTTCAAGATGTATTTTTGTCCAGGCCTTTACTTCCCCCTCTTGACCTCTACTTCAGCAAGAGATGTTATAAAGACTATCTAGCTACCCGCAACCTGTCTTTAGTCAGACTACCTCTCTAGCTACCCACAACCTGTCTTTAGTCAGACTACCTCTCTAGCTACCCACAACCTGCCTTTATTCAGACAGCCTCTCTAGCTACCCGCAACCTGTCTTTAGTCAGACTACCTCTCTAGCTACCCACAACCTGTCTTTAGTCAGACTACCTCTCTAGCTACCCACAACCTGCCTTTATTCAGACAGCCTCTCTAGCTACCCACAACCTGCCTTTATTCAGACAGCCTCTCTAGCTACCCACAACCTGCCTTTATTCAGACAGCCTCTCTAGCTACCCACAACCTGTCTTTATTCAGACAGCCTCTCTAGCTACCCACAACCTGCCTTTATTCAGACAGCCTCTCTAGCTACCCACAACCTGTCTTTATTCAGACAGCCTCTCTAGCTACCCACAACCTGCCTTTATTCAGACAGCCTCTCTAGCTACCCACAACCTGCCTTTATTCAGACAGCCTCTCTAGCTACCCACAACCTGCCTTTATTCAGACAGCCTCTCTAGCTACCCACAACCTGCCTTTATTCAGACAGCCTCTCTAGCTACCCACAACCTGTCTTTATTCAGACAGCCTCTCTAGCTACCCACAACCTGCCTTTATTCAGACAGCCTCTCTAGCTACCCACAACCTGCCTTTATTCAGACAGCCTCTCTAGCTACCCACAACCTGCCTTTATTCAGACAGCCTCTCTAGCTACCCACAACCTGCCTTTATTCAGACAGCCTCTCTAGCTACCCACAACCTGCCTTTATTCAGACAGCAGCACAATAACATGTTGACAAATACTTCTGGAGGATTTCAAAGGGTAAGGATCCTACACTGATGGACTGATTACAGAACAGTTTCTACTAAAGGCCTTGACATGACATGAAGGGATCGTGCTGATGAACTGATTACAGAACAGTTTCCTCAGAAGGCCTTGACTTTTAGGAGAGCCTTGAAAGTGGTGCTGTCCAGTGTTTACCCTCCTCTCAGAAGTCGTGTTGTTGACCTCTGTTCAGCTGTGTTGTTGTAGGATTTCAACAGGTTGTGATTGGAGCTCGTGTAACGTTACAGCCCTACCTTGGACTGGGTTTAGTTTATTTGCACAAATAGAACAGTTTGTAACAGTAAAAAACAACAACCGTATGTTCGGGGGGGAAAGAGCTGAAAGGGGTCGTCGACTGTGGGGTTTTAACCACTGAGCTTTAACCATGGGGTTTTAACCATGGGGAAAGAGCTGAAAGGGGTCGTCGACTGTGGGGTTTTAACCACTGAGTATTAACCATGGGGTTTTAACCACTATGAGTATTAACCATGGGGTTTTAACCACTATGAGTATTAACCATGGGGTTTTAACCACTATGAGTATTAACCATGGGGTTTTAACCACTATGAGTTTTAACCACTATGAGTATTAACCATGGGGTTTTAACCACTATGAGTTTTAACCACTGAGTATTAACCACTGAGTATTAACCACTATGAGTATTAACCACTATGAGTATTAACCATGGGGTTTTAACCACTATGAGTATTAACCATGGGGTTTTAACCACTATGAGTATTAACCATGGGGTTTTAACCACTATGAGTTTGAACCACTATTAGTTTTAACCACTATGAGTTTTAACCACTATGAGTATTAACCACTGAGTATTAACCACTGAGTATTAACCACTGAGTATTAACCACTGAGTATTAACCACTGAGTATTAACCACTGAGTATTAACCACTGAGTATTAACCACTGAGTATTAACCACTGAGTATTAACCACTGAGTATACCACTGAGTATTAACCACTGAGTATTAACCACTGAGTATTAACCACTGAGTATTAACCACTGAGTATTAACCACTGAGTATTAACCACTGAGTATTAACCACTGAGTATTAACCACTGAGTATTAACCACTGAGTATTAACCACTGAGTATTAACCACTGAGTATTAACCACTGAGTATTAACCACTGAGTATTAACCACTGAGTATTAACCACTGAGTATTAACCACTGAGTATTAACCACTGAGTATTAACCACTGAGTATTAACCACTGAGTATTAACCACTGAGTATTAACCACTGAGTATTAACCACTGAGTATTAACCACTGAGTATTAACCACTGAGTATTAACCACTGAGTATTAACCACTGAGTATTAACCACTGAGTATTAACCACTGAGTTTTAACCACTATGAGTATTAACCACGGGGTTTTAACCACTATGAGTTTTAACCACTATGAGTATTAACCACTATGAGTTTTAACCACTATGAGTATTAACCATGGGGTTTTAACCACTATGAGTTTTAACCATGGGGTTTTAACCACTATGGGTATTAACCACTATGAGTATTAACCACTGAGTATTAACCATGGGGTTTTAACCACTATGAGTTTTAACCACTATGAGTTTTAACCACTGAGTTTTAACCACTATGAGTTTGAACCACTATGAGTATTAACCATGGGGTTTTAACCACTATGAGTATTAACCATGGGTTTTAACCACTATGAGTATTAACCATGGGTTTTTAACCACTGAGTATTAACCACTATGAGTATTAACCACTGAGTTTTAACCACTATGAGTATTAACCATGGGGTTTTAACCACTGAGTTTTAACCACTATGAGTATTAACCATGGGGTTTTAACCACTGAGTATTAACCACTATGAGTATTAACCATGGGGTTTTAACCACTATGAGTTTTAACCACTATGAGTATTAACCACTATGAGTTTTAACCATGGGGTTTTAACCACTATGAGTATTAACCACTATGAGTATTAACCATGGGGTTTTAACCACTGAGTATTAACCACTATGAGTTTGAACCACTATGAGTTTGAACCACTATGAGTATTAACCATGGGGTTTTAACCACTATGAGTATTAACCACTATGAGTATTAACCATGGGGTTTTAACCACTGAGTATTAACCACTATGAGTATTAACCATGGGGTTTTAACCACTATGAGTATTAACCACTATGAGTATTAACCACCGAGTATTAACCACTGAGTATTAACCACTGAGTATTAACCACTATGAGTATTAACCACGATGAGTATTAACCACTATGAGTATTAACCACTATGAGTATTAACCATGGGGTTTGAACCACTATGAGTATTAACCACTGAGTTTTAACCATGGGGTTTTAACTAATATGGGTTTGACCCACAGGGTTTTAACTAATATGGGTTTGACCCACAGGGTTTTAACCACTATGAGTTTTAACTAATATGGTTTTGACCCACAGGGTTTTAACTAATATGGGTTTGACCCACAGGGTTTTAACCACTATGAGTTTGAACTAATATGGGTTTGACCCACAGGGTTTTAACTAATATGGGTTTGACCCACAGGGTTTGAACTAATATGGGTTTGACCCACAGGGTTTTAACTAATATGGGTTTGACCCACAGGGTTTTAACTAATATGGGTTTGACCCACAGGGTTTTAACTGTGTGTATGTATATCTTCCAGGGAAAGTTAACCCCACCCAGTGTGAGGCCATGACCATGGTAGCAGCCCAGGTTATGGGAAACAACGTGGCTGTGACCATCGGAGGCAGCAACGGACACTTTGAGCTTAACGTCTTCAAGCCAATGATGGTAAGAACTGATATTACCATGGACTAAGACAATGCTAATAGGCCAGTTTCACCGTGGACTAAGACAATGCTAATAGGCCAGTTCACCGTGGACTAAGACAATGCTAATAGGCCAGTTTCACCGTGGACTAAGACAATGCTAATAGGCCAGTTTCACCGTGGACTAAGACGATGCTAATAGGCCAGTTTCACCGTGGACTGAGACAATGCTAATAGGCCAGTTTCACCGTGGACTAAGACGATGCTAATAGGCCAGTTTCACCGTGGACTAAGACGATGCTAATAGGCCAGTTTCACCGTGGACTGAGACAATGCTAATAGGCCAGTTTCACCGTGGACTAAGACGATGCTAATAGGCCAGTTTCACCGTGGACTAAGACGATGCTAATAGGCCAGTTTCACCGTGGACTGAGACAATGCTAATAGGCCAGTTTCACCGTGGACTAAGACGATGCTAATAGGCCAGTTTCAACGTGGACTGAGACAATGCTTTGTATTTATTATGGAGCCCCATTAGTTCCTGCCAAGGCAGCAGCTACTCTTCCTGGGGTTTATTATGGATCCCCATTAGTTCCTGCCAAGGCAGCAACTACTCTTCCTGGGGTTTATTATGGATCCCCATTAGTTCCTGTCAAGGCAGCAGCTACTCTTCCTGGGGTTTATTATGGATCCCCATTAGTTCCTGCCAAGGCAGCAGCTACTCTTCCTGGGGTTTATTATGGATCCCCATTAGTTCCTGCCAAGGCAGCAGCTACTCTTCCTGGGGTTTATTATGGATCCCCATTAGTTCCTGTCAAGGCAGCAGCTACTCTTCCTGGGGTTTATTATGGATCCCCATTAGTTCCTGCCAAGGCAGCAGCTACTCTTCCTGGGGTTTATTATGGATCCCCATTAGTTCCTGCCAAGGCAGCAGCTACTCTTCCTGGGGTTTATTATGGATCCCCATTAGTTCCTGCCAAGGCAGCAGCTACTCTTCCTGGGGTTTATTATGGATCCCCATTAGTTCCTGCCAAGGCAGCAGCTACTCTTCCTGGGGTTTAGTATGGATCCCCATTAGTTCCTGCCAAGGCAGCAGCTACTCTTCCTGGGGTTTATTATGGATCCCCATTAGTTCCTGCCAAGGCAGCAGCTACTCTTCCTGGGGTTTATTATGGATCCCCATTAGTTCCTGCCAAGGCAGCAGCTACTCTTCCTGGGGTTTAGTATGGATCCCCATTAGTTCCTGCCAAGGCAGCAGCTACTCTTCCTGGGGTTTAGTATGGATCCCCATTAGTTCCTGCCAAGGCAGCAGCTACTCTTCCTGGGGTTTATTATGGATCCCCATTAGTTCCTGCCAAGGCAGCAGTTACTCTTCCTGGGGTTTATTATGGATCCCCATTAGTTCCTGCCAAGGCAGCAGCTACTCTTCCTGGGGTTTATTATGGATCCCCATTAGTTCCTGCCAAGGCAGCAGCTACTCTTCCTGGGGTTTATTATGGATCCCCATTAGTTCCTGCCAAGGCAGCAGCTACTCTTCCTGGGGTTTATTATGGATCCCCATTAGTTCCTGCCAAGGCAGCAGCTACACTTCCTGGGGTTTATTATGGATCCCCATTAGTTCCTGCCAAGGCAGCAGCTACTCTTCCTGGGGTTTATTATGGATCCCCATTAGTTCCTGCCAAGGCAGCAGCTACTCTTCCTGGGGTTTATTATGGATCCCCATTAGTTCCTGCCAAGGCAGCAGCTACTCTTCCTGGGGTTTATTATGGATCCCCATTAGTTCCTGCCAAGGCAGCAGCTACTCTTCCTGGGGTTTAGTATGGATCCCCATTAGTTCCTGCCAAGGCAGCAGCTACTCTTCCTGGGGTTTATTATGGATCCCCATTAGTTCCTGCCAAGGCAGCAGCTACTCTTCCTGGGGTTTATTATGGATCCCCATTAGTTCCTGCCAAGGCAGCAGCTACTCTTCCTGGGGTTTAGTATGGATCCCCATTAGTTCCTGCCAAGGCAGCAGCTACTCTTCCTGGGGTTTAGTATGGATCCCCATTAGTTCCTGCCAAGGCAGCAGCTACTCTTCCTGGGGTTTATTATGGATCCCCATTAGTTCCTGCCAAGGCAGCAGTTACTCTTCCTGGGGTTTATTATGGATCCCCATTAGTTCCTGCCAAGGCAGCAGCTACTCTTCCTGGGGTTTATTATGGATCCCCATTAGTTCCTGCCAAGGCAGCAGCTACTCTTCCTGGGGTTTATTATGGATCCCCATTAGTTCCTGCCAAGGCAGCAGCTACTCTTCCTGGGGTTTATTATGGATCCCCATTAGTTCCTGCCAAGGCAGCAGCTACACTTCCTGGGGTTTATTATGGATCCCCATTAGTTCCTGCCAAGGCAGCAGCTACTCTTCCTGGGGTTTATTATGGATCCCCATTAGTTCCTGCCAAGGCAGCAGCTACTCTTCCTGGGGTTTAGTATGGATCCCCATTAGTTCCTGCCAAGGCAGCAGCTACTCTTCCTGGGGTTTATTATGGATCCCCATTAGTTCCTGCCAAGGCAGCAGCTACTCTTCCTGGGGTTTATTATGGATCCCCATTAGTTCCTGCCAAGGCAGCAGCTACTCTTCCTGGGGTTTATTATGGATCCCCATTAGTTCCTGCCAAGGCAGCAGCTACTCTTCCTGGGGTTTAGTATGGATCCCCATTAGTTCCTGCCAAGGCAGCAGCTACTCTTCCTGGGGTTTATTATGGATCCCCATTAGTTCCTGCCAAGGCAGCAGCTACTCTTCCTGGGGTTTATTATGGATCCCCATTAGTTCCTGCCAAGGCAGCAGTTACTCTTCCTGGGGTTTATTATGGATCCCCATTAGTTCCTGCCAAGGCAGCAGCTACTCTTCCTGGGGTTTATTATGGATCCCCATTAGTTCCTGCCAAGGCAGCAGCTACTCTTCCTGGGGTTTATTATGGATCCCCATTAGTTCCTGCCAAGGCAGCAGCTACTCTTCCTGGGGTTTATTATGGATCCCCATTAGTTCCTGCCAAGGCAGCAGCTACACTTCCTGGGGTTTATTATGGATCCCCATTAGTTCCTGCCAAGGCAGCAGCTACTCTTCCTGGGGTTTATTATGGATCCCCATTAGTTCCTGCCAAGGCAGCAGCTACTCTTCCTGGGGTTTAGTATGGATCCCCATTAGTTCCTGCCAAGGCAGCAGCTACTCTTCCTGGGGTTTATTATGGATCCCCATTAGTTCCTGCCAAGGCAGCAGCTACTCTTCCTGGGGTTTATTATGGATCCCCATTAGTTCCTGCCAAGGCAGCAGCTACTCTTCCTGGGGTTTATTATAGATCCCCATTAGTTGCTGCCAAGGCAGCAGCTACTCTTCCTGGGGTTTATTATGGATCCCCATTAGTTCCTGCCAAGGCAGCAGCTACTCTTCCTGGGGTTTATTATGGATCCCCATTAGTTCCTGCCAAGGCAGCAGCTACTCTTCCTGGGGTTTAATATGGATCCCCATTAGTTCCTGCCAAGGCAGAAGCTACTCTTCCTGGGGTTTAGTATGGATCCCCATTAGTTCCTGCCAAGGCAGCAGCTACTCTTCCTGGGGTTTATTATGGATCCCCATTAGTTCCTGCCAAGGCAGCAGTTACTCTTCCTGGGGTTTATTATGGATCCCCATTAGTTCCTGCCAAGGCAGCAGCTACTCTTCCTGGGGTTTATTATGGATCCCTATTAGTTCCTGCCAAGGCAGCAGCTACTCTTCCTCGGGTTTATTATGGATCCCCATTAGTTCCTGCCAAGGCAGCAGCTACTCTTCCTGGGGTTTATTATGGATCCCCATTAGTTCCTGCCAAGGCAGCAGCTACACTTCCTGGGGTTTATTATGGATCCCCATTAGTTCCTGCCAAGGCAGCAGCTACTCTTCCTGGGGTTTATTATGGATCCCCATTAGTTCCTGCCAAGGCAGCAGCTACTCTTCCTGGGGTTTAGTATGGATCCCCATTAGTTCCTGCCAAGGCAGCAGCTACTCTTCCTGGGGTTTATTATGGATCCCCATTAGTTCCTGCCAAGGCAGCAGCTACTCTTCCTGGGGTTTATTATGGATCCCCATTAGTTCCTGCCAAGGCAGCAGCTACTCTTCCTGGGGTTTAGTATGGATCCCCATTAGTTCCTGCCAAGGCAGCAGCTACTCTTCCTGGGGTTTATTATGGATCCCCATTAGTTCCTGCCAAGGCAGCAGCTACTCTTCCTGGGGTTTATTATGGATCCCCATTAGTTCCTGCCAAGGCAGCAGCTACTCTTCCTGGGGTTTAGTATGGATCCCCATTAGTTCCTGCCAAGGCAGCAGCTACTCTTCCTGGGGTTTATTATGGATCCCCATTAGTTCCTGCCAAGGCAGCAGCTACTCTTCCTGGGGTTTATTATGGATCCCCATTAGTTCCTGCCAAGGCAGCAGCTACTCTTCCTGGGGTTTATTATGGATCCCCATTAGTTCCTGCCAAGGCAGCAGCTACTCTTCCTGGGGTTTATTATGGATCCCCATTAGTTCCTGCCAAGGCAGCAGCTACTCTTCCTGGGGTTTATTATGGATCCCCATTAGTTCCTGCCAAGGCAGCAGCTACACTTCCTGGGGTTTATTATGGATCCCCATTAGTTCCTGCCAAGGCAGCAGCTACTCTTCCTGGGGTTTATTATGGATCCCCATTAGTTCCTGCCAAGGCAGCAGCTACTCTTCCTGGGGTTTAGTATGGATCCCCATTAGTTCCTGCCAAGGCAGCAGCTACTCTTCCTGGGGTTTATTATGGATCCCCATTAGTTCCTGCCAAGGCAGCAGCTACTCTTCCTGGGGTTTATTATGGATCCCCATTAGTTCCTGCCAAGGCAGCAGCTACTCTTCCTGGGGTTTATTATAGATCCCCATTAGTTGCTGCCAAGGCAGCAGCTACTCTTCCTGGGGTTTATTATGGATCCCCATTAGTTCCTGCCAAGGCAGCAGCTACTCTTCCTGGGGTTTATTATGGATCCCCATTAGTTCCTGCCAAGGCAGCAGCTACTCTTCCTGGGGTTTAATATGGATCCCCATTAGTTCCTGCCAAGGCAGAAGCTACTCTTCCTGGGGTTTATTATGGATCCCCATTAGTTCCTGCCAAGGCAGCAGCTACTCTTCCTGGGGTTTATTATAGATCCCCATTAGTTGCTGCCAAGGCAGCAGCTACTCTTCCTGGGGTTTATAATAATTAACCATAATTTGCAAATAAATTCATAAAAAATCCTACAATGTGATTTTTTGGATTTTTTAAAATAATTTTGTCTGTCATAGTTGAAGTGTGCCTATAATGAAAATTACAGGCCTCTCTCATCTTTTTAAGTGGGAGAACTTGCACAATTGGTGGCTGACTAAATACTTTTTTGCCCCACTGTATAGTGCTTATGTTATCGTGCCTATGTGTGTGTCTTCTCCGTCCCCGCTGTTCCATCAGGTGTTTTTATTTCACCTGTTTATTAAACCTGATTCTACTGCTGCATCAGTTACCTGATGTGGAATAGAGTTCCATGGAGTCATGGCTCTATGTAGTACTGTGGAATAGAGTTCCATGTAGTCATGGCTCTATGTAGTACTGTGGAATAGAGTTCCATGTAGTCATGGCTCTATGTAGTACTGTGGAATAGAGTTCCATGTAGTCATGGCTCTATGTAGTACTGTGGAATAGAGTTCCATGTAGTCATGGCTCTATGTAGTACTGTGGAATAGAGTTCCATGTAGTCATGGCTCTATGTAGTACTGTGGAATAGAGTTCCATGTAGTCATGGCTCTATGTAGTACTGTGGAATAGATTTCCATGTAGTCAGGGCTCTATGTGGTACTGTGGAATAGAGTTCCATGGAGTCATGGCTCTATGTAGTACTGTGGAATAGAGTTCCATGTAGTCATGGCTCTATGTAGTACTGTGGAATAGAGTTCCATGGAGTCAGGGCTCTATGTAGTACTGTGGAATAGAGTTCCATGGAGTCATGGCTCTATGTAGTACTGTGGAATAGAGTTCCATGTAGTCATGTCTCTATGTAGTACTGTGGAATAGAGTTCCATGTAGTCATGGCTCTATGTAGTACTGTGGAATAGAGTTCCATGTAGTCATGGCTCTATGTAGTACTGTGGAATAGAGTTCCATGTAGTCATGGCTCTATGTAGTACTGTGGAATAGAGTTCCATGTAGTCATGGCTCTATGTAGTACTGTGGAATAGAGTTCCATGTAGTCATGGCTCTATGTAGTACTGTGGAATAGAGTTCCATGGAGTCATGGCTCTATGTAGTACTGTGGAATAGAGTTCCATGGAGTCATGGCTCTATGTAGTACTGTGCGCCTCCCATAGTCTGTTCTGGACTTAGGGACTGTGAAGAGACCACTGGTGGCATGTTTTGTGGGGTATCCATGGGTGTCTGAGCTGTGTGTAAGTAGTTCAAACAGACAGCTTGGTGGTTTCAACCTCTCACAAATACAAGTAGTGATGAAGTCAATCTCTCCTCCACTTTGAGCCAGGAGAGATTGACATGCATCTTATTGTTTGCTTTCTGTGTACATCCAAGGGCCAGCTGACCACACGACTAAACCGTCTTCCCAGTGCAACAAAACTAGGGCCTGTAGGACCTGCCTTGTTGATAATGCTGTTAAGAAGATAGAAACTAGGGCCTGTAGGACCTGCCTTGTTGATAATGCTGTTAAGAAGATAGAAACTAGAGCCTGTAGGACCTACCTTGTTGATAATGCTGTTAAGAAGATAGAAACTAGGGCCTGTAGGACCTGCCTTGTTGATAATGCTGTTAAGAAGATAGAAACTAGAGCCTGTAGGACCTACCTTGTTGATAATGCTGTTAAGAACATAGAAACTAGGGCCTGTAGGACCTGCCTTGTTGATAATGCTGTTAAGAAGATAGAAACTAGAGCCTGTAGGACCTGCCTTGTTGATAATGCTGTTAAGAAGATAGAAACTAGGGCCTGTAGGACCTGCCTTGTTGATAATGCTGTTAAGAAGATAGAAACTAGAGCCTGTAGGACCTGCCTTGTTGATAATGCTGTTAAGAAGATAGAAACTAGGGCCTGTAGGACCTGCCTTGTTGATAATGCTGTTAAGAAGGTAGAAACTAGAGCCTGTAGGACCTGCCTTGTTGATAATGCTGTTAAGAAGATAGAAACTAGGGCCTGTAGGACCTGCGTTGTTGACAGTGTTGTTAAGAAGGTAGAAACTAGTGCCTGTAGGACCTGCCTTGTTAAGAAGGCAGAGCATCGCTTTATTATGGACAGACTTCTCCTCATCTTAGCTACTAGGGAGGAGGTCAGTTACCTGGCCTGGTGGTGCCAGAATAACAACCTATCCCTCAACATAACCACGACTAAAGAGATGATTGTGGACTACAGGAAAAGGAGCACCGAGCACGTCCCCATTCTCATCGACAGGGCTGTCTGCCATCTGCCCGGGACAGTTGAAACTGGGATTCATCTGTGAAGAGCACACTTCTTCTCCAGCGTGATCACTGGGCCATCGACGCTTTGCTAAGCTGTCATCAAGGCAAAGGGTGGCTACTTTGAAGAATCTCAAATATATTTTGATTTGTTTAACACTTTTTCTTTTCTTTGTTGGTTACTACGTGATTCCATATGTGTTATTTCATAGTTTTGATGTCTTCACTATTATTCTACAATGTAGACAATAGTAAATATAAAGAAACAAACCCTGGAATGAGAAGGTGTCCAAACATTTGACTGGTACTGTATGCACAAACTGTTCCGAACTGTTTTGGATGGGAAGCATGCAGATGCCTTAACACTCCTCCTCCTCCCAGATTAAGTGTTGACCTCAGCCAGGCTGCTGGGGGATGCCTCAGTCATAATGTAACTCCTCCTCCTCCTCCCAGATTAAGTGTTGACCTCAGCCAGGCTGCTGGGGGATGCCTCAGTCATAATGTAACTCCTCCTCCTCCCAGATTAAGTGTTGACCTCAGCCAGGCTGCTGGGGGATGCCTCAGTCATAATGTAACTCCTCCTCCTCCCAGATTAAGTGTTGACCTCAGCCAGGCTGCTGGGGGATGCCTCAGTCATAATGTAACTCCTCCTCCTCCCAGATTAAGTGTTGACCTCAGCCAGGCTGCTGGGGGATGCCTCAGTCATAATGTAACTCCTCCTCCCAGATTAAGTGTTGACCTCAGCCAGGCTGCTGGGGGATGCCTCAGTCATAATGTAACTCCTCCTCCTCCCAGATTAAGTGTTGACCTCAGCCAGGCTGCTGGGGGATGCCTCAGTCATAATGTAACTCCTCCTCCTCCCAGATTAAGTGTTGACCTCAGCCAGGCTGCTGGGGGATGCCTCAGTCATAATGTAACTCCTCCTCTTCCTCCCAGATTAAGTGTTGACCTCAGCCAGGCTGCTGGTGAATGCCTCAGTCATATTGTAACTCCTCCTCCTCCTCCCAGATTAAGTGTTGAACTCAGCCAGGCTGCTGGGGGATGCCTCAGTCATAATGTAACTCCTCCTCCCAGATTAAGTGTTGACCTCAGCCAGGCTGCTGGGGGATGCCTCAGTCATAATGTAACTCCTCCTCCCAGATTAAGTGTTGACCTCAGCCAGGCTGCTGGGGGATGCCTCAGTCATAATGTAACTCCTCCTCCTCCTCCCAGATTAAGTGTTGACCTCAGCCAGGCTGCTGGGGGATGCCTCAGTCATATTGTAACTCCTCCTCCTCCCAGATTAAGTGTTGACCTCAGCCAGGCTGCTGGGGGATGCCTCAGTCATAATGTAACTCCTCCTCCCAGATTAAGTGTTGACCTCAGCCAGGCTGCTGGGGGATGCCTCAGTCATAATGTAACTCCTCCTCCTCCCAGATTAAGTGTTGACCTCAGCCAGGCTGCTGGGGGATGCCTCAGTCATAATGTAACTCCTCCTCCTCCCAGATTAAGTGTTGACCTCAGCCAGGCTGCTGGGGGATGCCTCAGTCATAATGTAACTCCTCCTCCTCCTCCCAGATTAAGTGTTGAACTCAGCCAGGCTGCTGGGGGATGCCTCAGTCATAATGTAACTCCTCCTCCTCCTCCCAGATTAAGTGTTGACCTCAGCCAGGCTGCTGGGGAATGCCTCAGTCATATTGTAACTCCTCCTCCTCCTCCCAGATTAAGTGTTGACCTCAGCCAGGCTGCTGGGGGATGCCTCAGTCATAATGTAACTCCTCCTCCCAGATTAAGTGTTGAACTCAGCCAGGCTGCTGGGGGATGCCTCAGTCATAATGTAACTCCTCCTCCTCCTCCCAGATTAAGTGTTGAACTCAGCCAGGCTGCTGGGGGATGCCTCAGTCATAATGTAACTCCTCCTCCTCCCAGATTAAGTGTTGACCTCAGCCAGGCTGCTGGGGGATGCCTCAGTCATATTGTAACTCCTCCTCCTCCTCCCAGATTAAGTGTTGAACTCAGCCAGGCTGCTGGGGGATGCCTCAGTCATAATATAACTCCTCCTCCTCCTCCCAGATTAAGTGTTGACCTCAGCCAGGCTGCTGGGGGATGCCTCAGTCATAATGTAACTCCTCCTCCTCCTCCCAGATTAAGTGTTGACCTCAGCCAGGCTGCTGGGGGATGCCTCAGTCATAATGTAACTCCTCCTCCTCCCAGATTAAGTGTTGAACTCAGCCAGGCTGCTGGGGGATGCCTCAGTCATAATGTAACTCCTCCTCCTCCCAGATTAAGTGTTGAACTCAGCCAGGCTGCTGGGGGATGCCTCAGTCATAATGTAACTCCTCCTCCTCCCAGATTAAGTGTTGACCTCAGCCAGGCTGCTGGGGGATGCCTCAGTCATAATGTAACTCCTCCTCCTCCCAGATTAAGTGTTGAACTCAGCCAGGCTGCTGGGGGATGCCTCAGTCATAATGTAACTCCTCCTCCTCCCAGATTAAGTGTTGACCTCAGCCAGGCTGCTGGGGGATGCCTCAGTCATAATGTAACTCCTCCTCCTCCCAGATTAAGTGTTGACCTCAGCCAGGCTGCTGGGGGATGCCTCAGTCATAATGTAACTCCTCCTCCTCCCAGATTAAGTGTTGACCTCAGCCAGGCTGCTGGGGGATGCCTCAGTCGTAATGTAACTCCTCCTCCTCCTCCCAGATTAAGTGTTGAACTCAGCCAGGCTGCTGGGGGATGCCTCAGTCATAATGTAACTCCTCCTCCTCCTCCCAGATTAAGTGTTGACCTCAGCCAGGCTGCTGGGGGATGCCTCAGTCATAATGTAACTCCTCCTCCTCCTCCCAGATTAAGTGTTGACCTCAGCCAGGCTGCTGGGGGATGCCTCAGTCATAATGTAACTCCTCCTCCTCCTCCCAGATTAAGTGTTGACCTCAGCCAGGCTGCTGGGGGATGCCTCAGTCATAATGTAACTCCTCCTCCTCCTCCCAGATTAAGTGTTGACCTCAGCCAGGCTGCTGGGGGATGCCTCAGTCATAATGTAACTCCTCCTCCCAGATTAAGTGTTGACCTCAGCCAGGCTGCTGGGGGATGCCTCAGTCATAATGTAACTCCTCCTCCTCCTCCCAGATTAAGTGTTGACCTCAGCCAGGCTGCTGGGGGATGCCTCAGTCATAATGTAACTCCTCCTCCTCCCAGATTAAGTGTTGACCTCAGCCAGGCTGCTGGGGGATGCCTCAGTCATAATGTAACTCCTCCTCCTCCTCCCAGATTAAGTGTTGACCTCAGCCAGGCTGCTGGGGGATGCCTCAGTCATAATGTAACTCCTCCTCCCAGATTAAGTGTTGACCTCAGCCAGGCTGCTGGGGGATGCCTCAGTCATAATGTAACTCCTCCTCCTCCCAGATTAAGTGTTGACCTCAGCCAGGCTGCTGGGGGATGCCTCAGTCATAATGTAACTCCTCCTCCTCCCAGATTAAGTGTTGACCTCAGCCAGGCTGCTGGGGGATGCCTCAGTCATAATGTAACTCCTCCTCCTCTCTTCCTCTTCCTCCCAGATTAAGAACGTATTGAACTCAGCCAGGCTGCTGGGGGATGCCTCAGTCTCCTTCACTGATAACTGTGTGGTGGGCATTGAAGCGAACATCGACAGGATCAACAAACTCATGAACGAGTCCTTGATGCTGGTCACCGCCCTCAACCCACACATAGGTATGTGTCATAGTACCGTACGTGCTTCCAAGTAGTGTACGTACATACAGCAGGGGACCAAAAGTCATGAACGAGATACCTGCTCTCTAGAGACAGCAGGAGCGGTAGAAAAGCCAACTGACATTTACTCCTGAGGTGCTGACTTCCTGCAACCTCGACAACTACTGTGATTATTATTATGGTTCCTCTCTAGGTTTCTTCCTAGGTTCTGGCCTTTCTAGGGAGTTTTTCCTAGCCACCGTGCTTCTACACCTGCATTGCTTGCTGTTTGGGGTTTTAGGCTGGGTTTCTGTACAGCACTTTGAGATATCAGCTGATGTAAGAAGGGCTTTGTAAATACATTTTATTTGATTTACTGTGCAGAATACTACTGCAGGAGAAATCAACAGGTTATCCATCAGTCTTTCACTTGTAACCACTAGAGGGCAGTAACTCACAGTCCCACGTTTCAACAGTGCTGAGATTCACCAGACTGTAATGTGAGTATTGTCAATGAGATGTTTTGCTCTACAGCACAGTGAGTCTGTCTACTGCAGTAGATGGAGTCCTACTGAGACAGTCCACTCTGTCTGGTGGCTTAGTGTGTAGGGAGTCCGCCCTCTGTCTGATGGTTTAGTGTGTAGGGAGTCCACTCTCTGTCTGGTGGCTTAGTGTGTAGGGAGTCCACCCTCTGGTGGCTTAGTGTGTAGGGAGTCCGCCCTCTGTCTGATGGTTTAGTGTGTAGGGAGTCCCCACCCTCTGTCTGGTGGCTTAGTGTGTAGGGAGTCCACCCTCTGTCTGGTGGCTTAGTGTGTAGGGAGTCCACTCTCTGTCAGGTGGCTTAGTGTGTAGGGAGTCCACCATCTGTCAGGTGGCTTAGTGTGTAGGGAGTCCACCCTCTGTCTGGTGGCTCAGTTTGTAGGGAGTCCACCCTCTGTCTGGTGGCTTAGTGTGTAGGGAGTCCACCCTCTGTCTGGTGGCTTAGTGTGTTGGGAGTCCACCCTCTGTCTGGTGGCTTAGTGTGTAGGGAGTCCACCCTCTGTCTGGTGGCTTAGTGTGTAGGGAGTCCACCCTCTGTCTGGTGGCTTAGTGTGTTGGGAGTCCACCCTCTGTCTGGTGGCTTAGTGTGTAGGGAGTCCACTCTCTGTCTGGTGGCTTAGTGTGTAGGGAGTCCACCCTCTGTCTGGTGGCTTAGTGTGTAGGGAGTCCACCCTCTGTCTGGTGGCTTAGTGTGTAGGGAGTCCACCCTCTGTCTGGTGGCTTAGTGTGTAGGGAGTCCACCCTCTGTCTGGTGGCTTAGTGTTTTGGGAGTCCACCCTCTATCTGGTGGCTTAGTGTGTAGGGAGTCCACCCTCTGTCTGGTGGCTTAGTGTGTTTTGCACTACGTATTGAATAGGGACATTACCGAACCCAGGAGTTCTCTGTTGGGACATTACAGAACCCAGGAGTTCTCGGTTGGGACCGCCAACTGTCACGACCACATACAATACTTATTTTCCATCATAATTTGCAAATAAATTCATTAAAAATCCTACACTGTGATTTTCGGGATTTTTTTTCTCATTTTGTCTGTCATAGTTGAAGTGTACCTATGATGAAAATTACAGGCCTCTCTCATCTTTAAGTGGGAGAACTTGCGCAATTGGTGGCTGACTAAATACTTTTTTACCCCACTGTATATTGTCTTCGAGGGTCTGCTATTGGTTCCTTAATTGTGTTCTCTGAGGCTCAGGTCTTCAGTGTTTAGACGTTGAGGAAGTAGAAGGTCATGGTTTGTCATCAATCTCAGTCTTAATGATGCTTCAGTATTTTCATGTCTGAATTCATCCCTTCTCAACAGGTTATGACAAAGCTGCTAAGATTGCCAAGACGGCTCACAAAGAGGGAGGAAATCTCAAGGAAACTGCTATCAAGCTAGGATACCTGACAGCAGAAGAGTTTGACGCGTGGGTCAAGCCACACGAGATGCTGGGACCCAAGTAGAACACAGCACGCTGCAGAATGCATATGGTTATAAATGTCTTGTCTTTGTACAAATAAAATAAAAAAAATGTTTTTGTTGGAACACATTGTTGTATATTATTTAAACCTTATTTTACCAGGTCAGTTGACTGAGAACACATTGTTGTATATTATTTAAACCTTATTTTACCAGGTCAGTTGACTGGTAAACCAGGTAAATGACACATTGTCATTTACAGCAACGACTTGGGGAATAGTTCCAGGGGAGAGGAGGGAAATGAATGAGCCAAAGCTGTTCCCTTTCTCAGTGCAGGAACAGACAGGCCTGATCTATAAATTAGATGTTTCATTCCTCAGTGCAGGAACAGACAGGCCTGATCTATAAATTAGATGTCCCATTCCTCAGTGCCGGAACAGACAGGCCTGATCTATAATTTAGATGTTCCATTCCTCAGTGCAGGAACAGACCGGCCTGATCTATAAATTAGATGTTCCATTCCTCAGTGCAGGAACAGACAGGCCTGATCTATAAATTAGATGTTCCATTCCTCAGTGCAGGAACAGACAGGCCTGATCTATGAATTAGATGTTCCATTCCTCAGTGCAGGAACAGACCGGCCAGATCTATAAATTAGATGTTCCATTCCTCAGTGCAGGAACAGACAGGCCTGATCTATAAATTAGATGTTCCATTCCTCAGTGCAGGAACAGACAGGCCTGATCTATAAATGAGATGTTCCATTCCTCAGTGCAGGAACAGACAGGCCTGATCTATAAATTAGATGTTCCATTCCTCAGTGCAGGAACAGACAGGCCTGATCTATAAATGAGATGTTCCATTCCTCAGTGCAGGAACAGACAGGCCTGATCTATGAATTAGATGTTCCATTCCTCAGTGCAGGAACAGACAGGCCTGATCTATGAATTAGATGTTCCATTCCTCAGTGCAGGAACAGACAGGCCTGATCTATAAATGAGATGTTCCATTCCTCAGTGCAGGAACAGACAGGCCTGATCTATGAATTAGATGTTCCATTCCTCAGTGCAGGAACAGACAGGCCTGATCTATAAATGAGATGTTCCATTCCTCAGTGCAGGAACAGACAGGCCTGATCTATAAATGAGATGTTCCATTCCTCAGTGCAGGAACAGACAGGCCTGATCTATGAATTAGATGTTCCATTCCTCAGTGCCGGAACAGACAGGCCTGATCTATAAATTAGATGTCCCATTCCTCAGTGCAGGAACAGACAGGCCTGATCTATAAATGAGATGTTCCATTCCTCAGTGCAGGAACAGACAGGCCTGATCTATAAATTAGATGTTCCATTCCTCAGTGCAGGAACAGACAGGCCTGATCTATGAATTAGATGTTCCATTCCTCAGTGCAGGAACAGACAGGCCTGATCTATGGACAGATGACTGCTGTAGGAAGTGACTAGCTATCACTTTTTTAGTATTATTTTTTCCACTTCGGACTTCAGTTTCCTCTTCAGTGAAGGCCAGATCTATGGACAGATGACTGCTGTAGGAGGTGACTAGCTATCACTTTTTTAGTATAATTTTTTTCCACTTCGGACTTCAGTTTCCTCTTCAGTGAAGGCCAGTAGATATTACGGTAACAATGGGTTCTTTCTCATCTAAATAAAATAAGGATACATGGTATCCTTCAGAAAGATGTTCAGCTATTATCTTGGTCATTTACCTACTTCCTGCATTATCTTGGTCATTTATCTACTAACTGCATTATCTTGGTCATTTATCTACTAACTGCATTATCTTGGTCATTTATCGACTAACTGCATTATCTTGGTCATTTACCTACTTCCTGCATTATCTTGGTCATTTATCTACTAACTGCATTATCTTGGTCATTTACCTACTTCCTGCGTTATCTTGGTCATTTATCTACTAACTGCATTATCTTGGTCATTTATCTACGAACTGCATTATCTTGGTCATTTATCTACTAACTGCATTATCTTGGTCATTTATCTACTAACTTCATTATCTTGGTCATTTATCTACTAACTGCATTATCTTGGTCATTTATCTACTAACTGCATTATCTTGGTCATTTATCTACTAACTGCATTATCTTGGTCATTTATCTACTAACTGCATTATCTTGGTCATTTACCTACTTCCTGCGTTATCTTGGTCATTTATCTACTAACTGCATTATCTTGGTCATTTATCTACTAACTGCATTATCTTGGTCATTTACCTACTTCCTGCGTTATCTTGGTCATTTATCTACTAACTGCATTATCTTGGTCATTTATCTACTAACTGCATTATCTTGGTCATTTATCTACTAACTGCATTATCTCGGTCATTTATCTACTAACTGCATTATCTTGGTCATTTATCTACTAACTGCATTATCTTGGTCATTTATCTACTAACTGCATTATCTTGGTCATTTATCTACTAACTGCATTATCTTGGTCATTTACCTACTTCCTGCGTTATCTTGGTCATTTATCTACTAACTGCGTTATCTTGGTCATTTATCTACTAACTGCATTATCTTGGTCATTTACCTACTTCCTGCATTATCTTGGTCATTTATCTACTAACTGCATTTCCAGAAATATGTCATTCCCCATTCTGAGAAAGATTAATCTATTTATGTCTTTAATGAATATGGTGTGACATTAGATCCAAGGAAGAGTATATTTTAGTGAAATCTTCTGTATGACATTAGTCCACCTGTAATAATTGGCCTACTGCTAGTGGGGGACTCCAACCCACGTACACCCCAGCCCAAGTCACCCTGCCTCCTGTTGAAAAGTCATTGGTCTGGGGACAGGATAATTAGGCATCACCAGTGTTCCACCAGAGAACCAAGGACAGTTACATGGTGGCTGAAAGTGATTTGTTTTGCCTAAGGAAGCTACAATTGAATGCTCTTACAGAGTTAAACCTCGATGTACTCTACCATTTTGCGTAATAAAAAAACAAACATACAATAAATCCTAATTTGGCCTCAAGCCCTGTTTCCTGAGCTTGGAGCTGTCTACTCAGTCATCAACCGTCCTAAACCCATAGAAGAGGATTCACTGTCAACATCTACGACATGAAGCGTTGCCATTTCCAGCCCAATCCTCCCTGCGCTCCTCTGGTGTTAGTCACAGCTCTGCCTGTCCTGAATCCCCTGCCCTGGTTGCTGTAGGCCAGTGTTCCCCAACCTTGGTCCTCCAGTACCCCCAACCCTGGTCCTCCAGTACCCCCAACAGCCCAACCCTGGTCCTCCAGTACCCCCCAACAGGGTTCCCCAACTCTGGTCCTCCAGTACCCCCAACCCTGGAACTCCAGTACCCCCAACAGGGTTCCCCAACCCTGGTCACCAACTCTGGTCCTCCAGTACCCCCAACAGTGTTCCCCAACTCTGGTCATCCAGTACCCCCAACCCTGGAACTCCAGTACCCCCAACCCTGGAACTCCAGTACCCCCAACAGGGTTCCCCAACTCTGGTCATCCAGTACCCCCAACCCTGGAACTCCAGTACCCCCAACCCTGGAACTCCAGTACCCCCAACAGGGTTCCCCAACCCTGGTCCTCCAGTACCCCCCAACAGGGTTCCCCAACTCTGGTCCTCCAGTACCCCCAACCCTGGAACTCCAGTACCCCTAACAGGGTTCCCCAACCCTGGTCCCCAACTCTGGTCCTCCAGTACCCCCAACAGTGTTCCCCAACTCTGGTCATCCAGTACCCCCAACCCTGGAACACCAGTACCCCCAACAGGGTACTAACCCTAACCCTTTTAATTCACCCAACTTGTTGTGGGAAGCTTGTGGAAGGCTACCCAAAACATTTGACCCAAGTTAAACAAAGGCAATGCTACCAAATACTAATTGAGTGTATGTAAACTTCTGACCCACTGGGAATGGGATGAAAGGAATAAAAGCTGAAATTAATAATTCTCTCTACTATTATTCTGAAATTTCACATTCTTAATATAAAGTGGTGATCCTAACTGACCTAAGACAGGGAATTTTTACTATGATTAAATGTCAGGAATTGTGAAAAACTGAGTTTAAATGTATTTGGCTAAGGTGTACGTAAACTTCCGACTTCAACTGTATATAGTATTATTCAAAAGTTTGGACACACCTACTCATTCAAGTCATTATTATTATTATTATTATTATTATTTATTTTTTACTATTTTATGTAGAATAATAGTGAAGACATCAACACAATGAAATAACACATATGGAATCATGCAGTAAACAAAAGTGTTAAACATTATTATTATTATAATTTTTTTTATATTTGAGATTCTTCAAAGTAGCCACCCTTTGCCTTGATGACAGCTTTGCACACTCGCAACCAGTTATACCTGGAATGCTTTTCCAACGGTCTTGAAGGAGTTCCCACATATGCTGAGCACTTGTTGGTTGCTTTTCCTTCACTCTGCAGTCCAACTCATCCCAAACCATCTCAATTGGGTTGAGTTTGGGTGATTGTGGAGGCCAGGTCATCTGATGCAGCATTCCATCACTCTCCTTCTTGGTCAAGGAGTCCTTACACAGCCTGGAGGTGTGCTGGGTCATTGTCCTGTTGAAAAACAAATTATAGTCCCACTAAGCCCAAACCAGATAGGATGGTGTATCGCTGCAGAATGCTGTGGTAGCCATGCTGGTTAAGCGAAGGAGAGGAGGACCAAAATGCAGCGTGGTTAGAGCTCATGTTTTTTAATAAGAGAAACTCACCATGAACACAATACAAAACAATAAACGTGGCAAAACCGAAACAGTCCTATCTGGTGCAGAAAACACAAAGACAGGAAACAACCACCCACAAAACCCAACATAAACCAGGCTACCTAAATATGGTTCGCAATCAAAGACAATGACTAACACCTGCCTCTGATTGAGAACCATATCAGGCCATACATAGAAACGGACAAACTAGACACACATCATAGAATGCCCACCCAGCTCACGTCCTGACCAACACTAAAACAAGGAAAACACACAAGAACTATGGTCAGAATGTGACATTAACTTTTACCAAGGCACACCTGTTAATTGAAATGCATTCCAGGTGACTACCTCATTAAGTTGGTTGAGAGAATGCCAAGAGCTTGCAAAGTTGACATCAAGGCAAAGGGTGGCTACTTTGAAGAATCTCAAATATAAAATATATTTTGATTGGTTTAACACCTTTTTGGTTACTACATGATTCCATATGTGTTATTTCATAGTTGTGATGTCTTCACTATTATTCTATAATGTAGACAATAGTAACAATAAATAAAAACCCTTGAATGAGAAGGTGTGTCCAAACCTTTGACTGGTACTGTATATATCCCACATAAAGGAAGAGAAGCTTAGGCCTGACCCCAGAGAGATGGAGATACGGTATATCGATGAAATGCTACAACACAGACATGCATTTCATTATGCCAGATGGTTACGGAGTCTGTTAGAGACATGCATTTCATTATCTCAGATGGCTGTTAGACAGAGACATACATTTCATTATGCCAGATGGTTACGGAGTCTGTTAGAGACATGCATTTCATTATCTCAGATGGCTGTTAGACAGAGACATGCATTTCATTATGTCAGATGGCTACTGAGTCTGTTAGACAGAGACATGCATTTCATTATGTCAGATGGCTACTGAGTCTGTTAGACAGAGACATACATTTCATTATGTCAGATGGCTACTGAGTCTGTTAGACAGAGACATACATTTCATTATGCCAGATGGCTACTGAGTCTGTTAGACAGAGACATGCATTTCATTATGTCAGATGGCTACTGAGTCTGTTAGACAGAGACATACATTTCATTATGTCAGATGGCTACTGAGTCTGTTAGACAGAGACATACATTTCATTATGTCAGATGGCTACTGAGTCTGTTAGACAGAGACATACATTTCATTATGCCAGATGGTTACGGAGTCTGTTAGAGACATGCATTTCATTATCTCAGATGGCTGTTAGACAGAGACATGCATTTCATTATGTCAGATGGCTACTGAGTCTGTTAGACAGAGACATACATTTCATTATGTCAGATGGCTACTCAGTCTGTTATATAGATATAGACTTATATAAGGAGGGTAATTCATATATTTTCTGTTTGAATATTCTGCATCAAGAAAAGTGTTATGTAGTTAGATTATAGGATTAACTCTGGTAGACCTGAAACAGTCTTCCTCACCTCAAGTTGGGGCGGCAGGTAGCTTAGTGGTTAGAGCAGGTAGCCTAGTGGTTAGAGGCAGGTAGCCTAGTGGTTAGAGGCAGGTAGCCTAGTGGTTAGAGGCAGGTAGCCTAGTGGTTAGAGCAGGTAGCCTAGTGGTTAGAGGCAGGTAGCCTAGTGGTTAGAGGCAGGTAGCCTAGTGGTTAGAGCAGGTAGCCTAGTGGTTAGAGCAGGTAGCCTAGTGGTTAGAGCAGGTAGCCTAGTGGTTAGAGGGGGGAGGCAGGTAGCCTAGTGGTTAGAGGGGGGAGGCAGGTAGCCTAGTGGTTAGAGGGGGGCGGCAGGTAGCCTAGTGGTTAGAGCAGGTAGCCTAGTGGTTAGAGCAGGTAGCCTAGTTGTTAGAGGGGGAGGCAGGTAGCCTAGTGGTTAGAGGGGGGCGGCAGGTAGCCTAGTGGTTAGAGCAGGTAGCCTAGTGGTTAGAGCAGGTAGCCTAGCGGTTAGAGCAGGTAGCCTAGCGGTTAGAGGCAGGTAGCCTAGTGGTTAGAGGGGGGCGGCAGGTAGCCTAGTGGTTAGAGCAGGTAGCCTAGTGGTTAGAGCAGGTAGCCTAGTGGTTAGAGCAGGTAACCTAGTGGTTAGAGCAGGTAGCCTAATGGTTAGAGCAGGTAGTCTAGTGGTTAGAGGGGGGAGGCAGGTAGCCTAGTGGTTAGAGGGGGGCGGCAGGTAGCCTAATGGTTAGAGCAGGTAGCCTAGTGGTTAGAGGCAGGTAGTCTAGTGGTTAGAGGGGGAGGCAGGAGGCCTAGTTGTTAGAGGCAGGTAGCCTAGTGGTTAGAGCAGGTAGCCTAGTGGTTAGAGGGGGAGGCAGGGAGCCTAGTGGTTAGAGGCACGTAGCCTAGTGGTTAGAGGGGGGTGGAAGGTAGCCGAGTGGTTAGAGGCAGCTAGCCTAGTGGTTAGAGCGCGGAGGCAGGTAGCCTAGTGGTTAGAGGCAGGTAGCCTAGTGGTCAGAGGAAGGTAGCCTAGTGGTTAGATCAGGTAGCCTGGTGGTTAGAGGGGGGCGGCAGGTAGCCTAGTGGTTAGAGCAGGTAGCCTAGTGGTTAGAGGCAGGTAGTCTAGTGGTTAGAGGGGGAGGCAGGAGGCCTAGTTGTTAGAGGCAGGTAGCCTAGTGGTTAGAGGGGGAGGCAGGGAGCCTAGTGGTTAGAGGGGGAGGCAGGGAGCCTAGTGGTTAGAGGCACGTAGCCTAGTGGTTAGAGGGGGGTGGAAGGTAGCTGAGTGGTTAGAGGCAGCTAGCCTAGTGGTTAGAGCGCGGAGGCAGGTAGCCTAGTGGTTAGAGGCAGGTAGCCTAGTGGTCAGAGGAAGGTAGCCTAGTGGTTAGATCAGGTAGCCTGGTGGTTAGAGCAGGTAGCCTAGTGGCTATAATCTGATAGTGGATTTGAGGTGGTAGATGCCTAGTCTCCTTTATGGCTCTAATCTGATATTGGTAATGGGGTGGTAGATGTCTAGTCTCCCTTATGGCTCTACTCTGATAGTGGTAGATGTTTAGTCTCCCTTATGGCTCTACTCTGATAGTGGTAGTGGGGTGGTAGATGTCTAGTCTCCCCTATGGCTCTAATCTGATAGTGGTAATTGGGTGGTAGATGTCTAATCTCCCTTATGGTTCTAATCTAAGAGTGGTAGTGGGGTAGAATATGTCTAGTCTCCTTTATGGCTCTAATGTGATAGTGATAGTGGGGTGGTAGATGTCTAGTCTCCCTTGTGGTTCTAATCTGATAGTGGTAGTAGGGTTGTAGATGTCTAGTCTCCCTTTTGGCTCTAATCTGATAGTGGTAATTGGGTGGTAGATGTCTAGGCTCCCTTATGGCTCTAATATGATAGTGGTAATTGGGTGGTAGATGTCTAGGCTCCCTTATGACTCTAATGTGATTGTGGTAATGGGCTGGTAGATGTCTAGTGTACCTTATGGTTCTAATCTGATAGTGGTAGTGGGGTGGTAGATGTCTAGGCTCCCTTATGGCTCTAATCTGACAGTGGTAGTGGGGTGGTAGATGTCTAGTATCCCTTATGGCTCTAATCTGATAGTGGTAGTGGGGTGGTAGATGTCTAGTCTCCCTTATGGCTCTAATCTGATAGTGGTAATTGGGTGGTAGATGTCTAATCTCCCTTATGGTTCTAATCTAATAGTGGTAGTGGGGTAGAATATGTCTAATCTCCCTTATGGTTCTAATCTAATAGTGGTAGTGGGGTAGAATATGTCTAGTCTCCCTTATGGCTCTAATGTGATAGTGATAGTGGGGTGGTAGATATCTAGTCTCCCTTATGGTTCTAATCTGATAGTGGTAGTAGGGTGGTAGATGTCTAGTCTCCCTTATGGCTCTAATCTGATAGTGGTAATTGGGTGGTAGATGTCTAATCTCCCTTATGGTTCTAATCTAATAGTGGTAGTGGGGTAGAATATGTCTAGTCTCCCTTATGGCTCTAATGTGATAGTGATAGTGGGGTGGTAGATATCTAGTCTCCCTTATGGTTCTAATCTGATAGTGGTAGTAGGGTTGTAGATGTCTAGTCTCCCTTATGGCTCTAATCTGATAGTGGTAATTGGGTGGTAGATGTCTAATCTCCCTTATGGTTCTAATCTAATAGTGGTAGTGGGGTAGAATATGTCTAGTCTCCCTTATGGCTCTAATGTGATAGTGATAGTGGGGTGGTAGATATCTAGTCTCCCTTATGGTTCTAATCTGATAGTGGTAGTAGGGTTGTAGATGTCTAGGCTCCCTTATGGCTCTAATCTGATAGTGGTAATTGGGTGGTAGATGTCTAATCTCCCTTATGGTTCTAATCTAATAGTGGTAGTGGGGTAGAATATGTCTAGTCTCCCTTATGGCTCTAATCTGATAGTGATAGTGGGGTGGTAGATGTCTAGTCTCCCTTGTGGTTCTAATCTGATAGTGGTAGTAGGGTTGTAGATGTCTAGTCTCCCTTTTGGCTCTAATCTGATAGTGGTAATTGGGTGGTAGATGTCTAGGCTCCCTTATGGCTCTAATATGATAGTGGTAATTGGGTGGTAGATGTCTAGGCTCCCTTATGGCTCTAATATGATAGTGGTAGTGGGGTTGTAGATGTCTAGTCTCCCGTATGGCTCTAATCTGATAGTGGTAATTGGGTGGTAGTTGTCGAGGCTCCCTTATGACTCTAATGTGATTGTGGTAATGGGGTGGTAGATGTCTAGTGTACCTTATGGTTCTAATCTGATAGTGGTAGTGGGGTGGTAGATGTCTAGGCTCCCTTATGGCTCTAATCTGACAGTGGTAGTGGGGTGGTAGATGTCTAGTATCCCTTATGGCTCTAATCTGATAGTGTTTAGTGGGGTGGTAGATGTCTAGTCTACATTATGGCTCTAATCTGATAGTGGTAGTGGGTTGGTAGATTTCTAGTCTCCCTTATGGCTCTAATCTGATAGTGGTAATGGAGTGGAAGATGTCTAGTCTCCCTTATGGCTCTAATCTGATAGTTGTAATTGGGTGGTAGATGTCTAGGCTCCCTTATGACTCTAATGTGATTGTGGTAATGGGGTGGTAGATGTCTAGTCTACATTATGGCTCTAATCTGATAGTGGTAGTGGGTTGGTAGATTTCTAGTCTCCCTTATGGCTCTAATCTGATAGTGGTAGTGGGGTGGTAGATGTCTAGTGTACCTTATGGTTCTAATCTGATAGTGGTAGTGGGGTGGTAGATGTCTAGGCTCCCTTATGGCTCTAATCTGACAGTGGTAGTGGGGTGGTAGATGTCTAGTATCCCTTATGACTCTAATCTGATAGTGGTAGTAGGGTTGTAGATGTCTAGTCTCCCTTTTGGCTCTAATCTGATAGTGGTAATTGGGTGGTAGATGTCTAATCTCCCTTATGGTTCTAATCTAATAGTGGTAGTGGGGTAGAATATGTCTAGTCTCCCTTATGGCTCTAATCTGATAGTGATAGTGGGGTGGTAGATGTCTAGTATCCCTTATGGCTCTAATCTGATAGTGTTTAGTGGGGTGGTAGATGTCTAGTCTACATTATGGCTCTAATCTGATAGTGGTAGTGGGTTGGTAGATTTCTAGTCTCCCTTATGGCTCTAATCTGATAGTGGTAATGGAGTGGAAGATGTCTAGTCTCCCTTATGGCTCTAATCTGATAGTTGTAATTGGGTGGTAGATGTCTAGGCTCCCTTATGACTCTAATGTGATTGTGGTAATGGGGTGGTAGATGTCTAGTCTACATTATGGCTCTAATCTGATAGTGGTAATGGAGTGGAAGATGTCTAGTCTCCCTTATGGCTCTAATCTGATAGTTGTAATTGGGTGGTAGATGTCTAGGCTCCCTTATGACTCTAATGTGATTGTGGTAATGGGGTGGTAGATGTCTAGTGTACCTTATGGTTCTAATCTGATAGTGGTAGTGGGGTGGTAGATGTCTAGGCTCCCTTATGGCTCTAATCTGACAGTGGTAGTGGGGTGGTAGATGTCTAGTATCCCTTATGGCTCTAATCTGATAGTGGTAGTGGGGTGGTAGATGTCTAGTCTCCCTTATGGCTCTAATCTGATAGTGGTAATTGGGTGGTAGATGTCTAATCTCCCTTATGGTTCTAATCTAATAGTGATAGTGGTGTAGAATATGTCTAGTCTCCCTTATGGCTCTAATGTGATAGTGATAGTGGGGTGGTAGATATCTAGTCTCCCTTATGGTTCTAATCTGATAGTGGTAGTAGGGTTGTAGATGTCTAGTCTCCCTTATGGCTCTAATCTGATAGTGATAATTGGGTGGTAGATGTCTAATCTCCCTTATGGTTCTAATCTAATAGTGGTAGTGGGGTAGAATATGTCTAGTCTCCCTTATGGCTCTAATCTGATAGTGATAGTGGGGTGGTAGATGTCTAGTCTCCCTTATGGTTCTAATCTGATAATGGTAGTTGGGTTGTAGATGTCTAGTCTCCCTTTTGGCTCTAATCTGATAGTGGTAATTGGGTGGTAGATGTCTAGGCTCCCTTATGGCTCTAATATGATAGTGGTAATTGGGTGGTAGATGTCTAGGCTCCCTTATGGCTCTAATATGATAGTGGTAGTGGGGTTGTAGATGTCTAGTCTCCCGTATGGCTCTAATCTGATAGTGGTAATTGGGTGGTAGTTGTCGAGGCTCCCTTATGACTCTAATGTGATTGTGGTAATGGGGTGGTAGATGTCTAGTGTACCTTATGGTTCTAATCTGATAGTGGTAGTGGGGTGGTAGATGTCTAGGCTCCCTTATGGCTCTAATCTGACAGTGGTAGTGGGGTGGTAGATGTCTAGTATCCCTTATGGCTCTAATCTGATAGTGTTTAGTGGGGTGGTAGATGTCTAGTCTACATTATGGCTGTAATCTGATAGTGGTAGTGGGTTGGTAGATTTCTAGTCTCCCTTATGGCTCTAATCCGATAGTGGTAATGGAGTGGAAGATGTCTAGTCTCCCTTATGGCTCTAATCTGATAGTGGTAGTGGGTTGGTAGATTTCTAGTCTCCCTTATGGCTCTAATCTGATAGTGGTAGTGGGGTGGTAGATGTCTAGTCTCCCTTATGGCTCTAATCTGATAGTGGTAATTGGGTGGTAGATGTCTAATCTCCCTTATGGTTCTAATCTAATAGTGGTAGTGGGGTAGAATATGTCTAGTCTCCCTTATGGTTCTAATCTGATAGTGGTAGTAGGGTTGTAGATGTCTAGTCTCCCTTATGGCTCTAATCTGATAGTGGTAATTGGGTGGTAGATGTCTAATCTCCCTTATGGTTCTAATATGATAGTGGTAGTGGGGTGGTAGATGTCTAGTCTCCCTTATGGTTCTAATCTGATAGTGGTAGTAGGGTTGTAGATGTCTAGTCTCCCTTTTGGCTCTAATCTGATAGTGGTAATTGGGTGGTAGATGTCTAGGCTCCCTTATGGCTCTAATATGATAGTGGTAGTGGGTTGTAGATGTCTAGTCTCCCTTATGGCTCTAATCTGATAGTGGTATTTGGGTGGTAGTTGTCGAGGCTCCCTTATGACTCTAATGTGATAGTGGTAATGGGGTGTTAGATGTCTAGTCTCCCTTATGGTTCTAATCTGATAGTGGTAGTGGGTTGGTAGATGTCTGGGCTCCCTTATGGTTTTAATCTGATAGTGGTAGTGGGTTGGTAGATTTCTAGTCTCCATTATGGCTCTAATCTGATAGTTGTAATTGGGTGGTAGATGTCTAGGCTCCCTTATGACTCTAATGTGATTGTGGTAATGGGGTGGTAGATGTCTAGTGTACCTTATGGTTCTAATCTGATAGTGGTAGTGGGGTGGTAGATGTCTAGGCTCCCTTATGGCTCTAATCTGACAGTGGTAGTGGGGTGGTAGATGTCTAGTATCCCTTATGGCTCTAATCTGATAGTGGTAGTGGGGTGGTAGATGTCTAGTCTCCCTTATGGCTCTAATCTGATAGTGGTAATTGGGTGGTAGATGTCTAATCTCCCTTATGGTTCTAATCTAATAGTGGTAGTGGGGTAGAATATGTCTAGTCTCCCTTATGGCTCTAATCTGATAGTGATAGTGGGGTGGTAGATATCTAGTCTCCCTTATGGCTCTAATCTGATAGTGGTAATTGGGTGGTAGATGTCTAGTCTACATTATGGCTCTAATCTGATAGTGGTAGTGGGTTGGTAGATTTCTAGTCTCCCTTATGGCTCTAATCTGATAGTGGTAATGGAGTGGAAGATGTCTAGCCTCCCTTATGGCTCTAATCTGATAGTTGTAATTGGGTGGTAGATGTCTAGGCTCCCTTATGACTCTAATCTGACAGTGGTAGTGGGGTGGTAGATGTCTAGTATCCCTTATGGCTCTAATCTGATAGTGGTAGTGGGGTGGTAGATGTCTAGTCTCCCTTATGGCTCTAATCTGATAGTGTTAATTGAGTGGTAGATGTCTAATCTCCCTTATGGTTCTAATCTAATAGTGGTAGTGGGGTAGAATATGTCTAGTCTCCCTTATGGTTCTAATGTGATAGTGATAGTGGGGTGGTAGATATCTAGTCTCCCTTATGGTTCTAATCTGATAGTGGTAGTAGGGTTGTAGATGTCTAGGCTCCCTTATGGCTCTAATCTGATAGTGGTAATTGGGTGGTAGATGTCTAATCTCCCTTATGGTTCTAATCTAATAGTGGTAGTGGGGTAGAATATGTCTAGTCTCCCTTATGGCTCTAATCTGATAGTGATAGTGGGGTGGTAGATGTCTAGTCTCCCTTATGGTTCTAATCTGATAGTGGTAATTGGGTGGTAGTTGTCGAGGCTCCCTTATGACTCTAATGTGATTGTGGTAATGGGGTGGTAGATGTCTAGTGTACCTTATGGTTCTAATCTGATAGTGGTAGTGGGGTGGTAGATGTCTAGTCTCCCGTATGGCTCTAATCTGATAGTGGTAATTGGGTGGTAGTTGTCGAGGCTCCCTTATGACTCTAATGTGATTGTGGTAATGGGGTGGTAGATGTCTAGTGTACCTTATGGTTCTAATCTGATAGTGGTAGTGGGGTGGTAGATGTCTAGGCTCCCTTATGGCTCTAATCTGACAGTGGTAGTGGGGTGGTAGATGTCTAGTATCCCTTATGGCTCTAATCTGATAGTGGTAATGGAGTGGAAGATGTCTAGTCTCCCTTATGGCTCTAATCTGATAGTGGTAATGGAGTGGAAGATGTCTAGTCTCCCTTATGGCTCTAATCTGATAGTTGTAATTGGGTGGTAGATGTCTAGGCTCCCTTATGACTCTAATGTGATTGTGGTAATGGGGTGGTAGATGTCTAGTCTACATTATGGCTCTAATCTGATAGTGGTAGTGGGTTGGTAGATTTCTAGTCTCCCTTATGGCTCTAATCTGATAGTGGTAGTGGGGTGGTAGATGTCTAGTCTCCCTTATGGCTCTAATCTGATAGTGGTAATTGGGTGGTAGATGTCTAATCTCCCTTATGGTTCTAATCTAATAGTGGTAGTGGGGTAGAATATGTCTAGTCTCCCTTATGGTTCTAATCTGATAGTGGTAGTAGGGTTGTAGATGTCTAGTCTCCCTTTTGGCTCTAATCTGATAGTGGTAATTGGGTGGTAGATGTCTAGGCTCCCTTATGGCTCTAATATGATAGTGGTAGTGGGGTTGTAGATGTCTAGTCTCCCTTATGGCTCTAATCTGATAGTGGTAATTGGGTGGTAGTTGTCGAGGCTCCCTTATGACTCTAATGTGATAGTGGTAATGGGGTGTTAGATGTCTAGTCTCCCTTATGGCTCTAATCTGATAGTGGTAATTGGGTGGTAGATGTCTAATCTCCCTTATGGTTCTAATCTGATAGTGGTAGTGGGTTGGTAGATGTCTGGGCTCCCTTATGGTTTTAATCTGATAGTGGTAGTGGGTTGGTAGATTTCTAGTCTCCCTTATGGCTCTAATCTGATAGTTGTAATTGGGTGGTAGATGTCTAGGCTCCCTTATGACTCTAATGTGATTGTGGTAATGGGGTGGTAGATGTCTAGTGTACCTTATGGTTCTAATCTGATAGTGGTAGTGGGGTGGTAGATGTCTAGGCTCCCTTATGGCTCTAATCTGACAGTGGTAGTGGGGTGGTAGATGTCTAGTATCCCTTATGGCTCTAATCTGATAGTGGTAGTGGGGTGGTAGATGTCTAGTCTCCCTTATGGCTCTAATCTGATAGTGGTAATTGGGTGGTAGATGTCTAATCTCCCTTATGGTTCTAATCTAATAGTGGTAGTGGGGTAGAATATGTCTAGTCTCCCTTATGGCTCTAATCTGATAGTGATAGTGGGGTGGTAGATATCTAGTCTCCCTTATGGCTCTAATCTGATAGTGGTAATTGGGTGGTAGATGTCTAGTCTACATTATGGCTCTAATCTGATAGTGGTAGTGGGTTGGTAGATTTCTAGTCTCCCTTATGGCTCTAATCTGATAGTGGTAATGGAGTGGAAGATGTCTAGCCTCCCTTATGGCTCTAATCTGATAGTTGTAATTGGGTGGTAGATGTCTAGGCTCCCTTATGACTCTAATGTGATTGTGGTAATGGGGTGGTAGATGTCTAGTGTACCTTATGGTTCTAATCTGATAGTGGTAGTGGGGTGGTAGATGTCTAGGCTCCCTTATGGCTCTAATCTGACAGTGGTAGTGGGGTGGTAGATGTCTAGTATCCCTTATGGCTCTAATCTGATAGTGGTAGTGGGGTGGTAGATGTCTAGTCTCCCTTATGGCTCTAATCTGATAGTGGTAATTGGGTGGTAGATGTCTAGTCTCCCTTATGGTTCTAATCTAATAGTGGTAGTGGGGTAGAATATGTCTAGTCTCCCTTATGGCTCTAATCTGATAGTGATAGTGGGGTGGTAGATGTCTAGTCTACATTATGGCTCTAATCTGATAGTGGTAATTGGGTGGTAGAATGTCTAGTCTACATTATGGCTCTAATCTGATAGTGGTAGTGGGTTGGTAGATTTCTAGTCTCCCTTATGGCTCTAATCTGATAGTGGTAATGGAGTGGAAGATGTCTAGCCTCCCTTATGGCTCTAATCTGATAGTTGTAATTGGGTGGTAGATGTCTAGGCTCCCTTATGACTCTAATGTGATTGTGGTAATGGGGTGGTAGATGTCTAGTGTACCTTATGGTTCTAATCTGATAGTGGTAGTGGGGTGGTAGATGTCTAGGCTCCCTTATATGGCTCTAATCTGACAGTGGTAGTGGGGTGGTAGATGTCTAGTATCCCTTATGGCTCTAATCTGATAGTGGTAGTGGGGTGGTAGATGTCTAGTCTCCCTTATGGCTCTAATCTGATAGTGGTAATTGGGTGGTAGATGTCTAATCTCCCTTATGGTTCTAATCTAATAGTGGTAGTGGGGTAGAATATGTCTAGTCTCCCTTATGGCTCTAATCTGATAGTGGTAATTGGGTGGTAGATGTCTAGTCTACATTATGGCTCTAATCTGATAGTGGTAGTGGGTTGGTAGATTTCTAGTCTCCCTTATGGCTCTAATCTGATAGTGGTAATGGAGTGGAAGATGTCTAGCCTCCCTTATGGCTCTAATCTGATAGTTGTAATTGGGTGGTAGATGTCTAGGCTCCCTTATGACTCTAATGTGATTGTGGTAATGGGGTGGTAGATGTCTAGTGTACCTTATGGTTCTAATCTGATAGTGGTAGTGGGGTGGTAGATGTCTAGGCTCCCTTATGGCTCTAATCTGACAGTGGTAGTGGGGTGGTAGATGTCTAGTATCCCTTATGGCTCTAATCTGATAGTGGTAGTGGGGTGGTAGATGTCTAGTCTCCCTTATGGCTCTAATCTGATAGTGGTAATTGGGTGGTAGATGTCTAATCTCCCTTATGGTTCTAATCTAATAGTGGTAGTGGGGTAGAATATGTCTAGTCTCCCTTATGGCTCTAATGTGATAGTGATAGTGGGGTGGTAGATATCTAGTCTCCCTTATGGTTCTAATCTGATAGTGGTAGTAGGGTTGTAGATGTCTAGTCTCCCTTATGGCTCTAATCTGATAGTGGTAATTGGGTGGTAGATGTCTAATCTCCCTTATGGTTCTAATCTAATAGTGGTAGTGGGGTAGAATATGTCTAGTCTCCCTTATGGCTCTAATCTGATAGTGATAGTGGGGTGGTAGATGTCTAGTCTCCCTTATGGTTCTAATCTGATAGTGGTAGTAGGGTTGTAGATGTCTAGTCTCCCTTTTGGCTCTAATCTGATAGTGGTAATTGGGTGGTAGATGTCTAGGCTCCCTTATGGCTCTAATATGATAGTGGTAATTGGGTGGTAGATGTCTAGGCTCCCTTATGGCTCTAATATGATAGTGGTAGTGGGGTTGTAGATGTCTAGTCTCCCTTATGGCTCTAATCTGATAGTGGTAATTGGGTGGTAGTTGTCGAGGCTCCTTATGACTCTAATGTGATTGTGGTAATGGGGTGGTAGATGTCTAGTGTACCTTATGGTTCTAATCTGATAGTGGTAGTGGGGTGGTAGATGTCTAGGCTCCCTTATGGCTCTAATCTGACAGTGGTAGTGGGGTGGTAGATGTCTAGTATCCCTTATGGCTCTAATCTGATAGTGTTTAGTGGGTTGGTAGATGTCTAGTCTACATTATGGCTCTAATCTGATAGTGGTAGTGGGTTGGTAGATTTCTAGTCTCCCTTATGGCTCTAATCTGATAGTGGTAATGGAGTGGAAGATGTCTAGTCTCCCTTATGGTTCTAATCTGATAGTGGTAGTAGGGTTGTAGATGTCTAGTCTCCCTTTTGGCTCTAATCTGATAGTGGTAATTGGGTGGTAGATGTCTAGGCTCCCTTATGGCTCTAATCTGATAGTGGTAATGGAGTGGAAGATGTCTAGCCTCCCTTATGGCTCTAATCTGATAGTTGTAATTGGGTGGTAGATGTCTAGGCTCCCTTATGACTCTAATGTGATTGTGGTAATGGGGTGGTAGATGTCTAGTGTACCTTATGGTTCTAATCTGATAGTGGTAGTGGGGTGGTAGATGTCTAGGCTCCCTTATGGCTCTAATCTGACAGTGGTAGTGGGGTGGTAGATGTCTAGTATCCCTTATGGCTCTAATCTGATAGTGGTAGTGGGTGGTAGATGTCTAGTCTCCCTTATGGCTCTAATCTGATAGTGGTAATTGGGTGGTAGATGTCTAATCTCCCTTATGGTTCTAATCTAATAGTGGTAGTGGGGTAGAATATGTCTAGTCTCCCTTATGGCTCTAATGTGATAGTGATAGTGGGGGTGGTAGATATCTAGTCTCCCTTATGGTTCTAATCTGATAGTGGTAGTAGGGTTGTAGATGTCTAGTCTCCCTTATGGCTCTAATCTGATAGTGGTAATTGGTGGTAGATTCTAATCTCCTTATGGTTCTAATCTAATAGTGGTAGTGGGGTAGAATAGTCTAGTCTCCCTTATGGCTCTAATCTGATAGTGATAGTGGGGTGGTAGATGTCTAGTCTCCCTTATGGTTCTAATCTGATAGTGGTAGTAGGGTTGTAGATGTCTAGTCCTCCCTTTTGGCTCTAATCTGATAGTGGTAATTGGGTGGTAGATGTCTAGGCTCCCTTATGGCTCTAATATGATAGTGGTAATTGGGTGGTAGATGTCTAGGCTCCCTTATGGCTCTAATATGATAGTGGTAGTGGGGTTGTAGATGTCTAGTCTCCCTTATGGCTCTAATCTGATAGTGGTAATTGGGTGGTAGTTGTCGAGGCTCCTTATGACTCTAATGTGATTGTGGTAATGGGGTGGTAGATGTCTAGTGTACCTTATGGTTCTAAATCTGATAGTGGTAGTGGGGTGGTAGATGTCTAGCTCCCTTATGGCTCTAATCTGACAGTGGTAGTGGGGTGGTAGATGTCTAGTATCCCTTATGGCTCTAATCTGATAGTGTTTAGTGGTTGGTAGATGTCTAGTCTACATTATGGCTCTAATCTGATAGTGGTAGTGGGTTGGTAGATTTCTAGTCTCCCTATGGCTCTAATCTGATAGTGGGTAATGGAGTGGAAGATGTCTAGTCTCCCTTATGGTTCTAATCTGATAGTTGTAATTGGGGGTGGTAGATGTCTAGGCTCCCTTATGACTCTAAGTGATTGTGGTAATGGGGTGGTAGATTCTAGTCTACATTATGGCTCTAATCTGATAGGTGATAGTGGGGTTGGTAGATTTCTAGTCTCCCTTATGGCTCTAATCTGATAGTGGTAGTGGGTGGTAGATTTCTAGTCTCCCTTATGGCTCTAATCTGATAGTGGTAGTGGGTGGTAGATGTCTAGTCTCCCTTATGGCTCTAATGTGATTGTGGTAATGGGCTGGTAGATGTCTAGTCTACCTTATGGTCTAATCTGATAGTGGTAGTGGGGTGGTAGATGTCTAGGCTCCCTTATGGCTCTAATCTGACAGTGGTAGTGGGTTGGTAGATGTCTAGTATCCCTTATGGCTCTAATCTGATAGTGGTAGTGGGGTGGTAGATGTCTAGTCTCCCTTATGGCTCTAATCTGATAGTGGTAATTGGTGGTAGATGTCTAATCTCCCTTATGGTTCTAATCTAATAGTGGTAGTGGGGTAGAATATGTCTAGTCTCCCTTATGGCTCTAATTTGATAGTGATAGTGGGGTTGTAGATGTCTAGTCTCCCTTATGGGTTCTAATCTGATAGTGGTAGTAGGGTTGTAGATGTCTAGTCTCCCTTTATGGCTCTAATCTGATAGTGGTAATTGGGTGGTAGATGTCTAGTCTCCCTTATGTTCTAATCTGATAGTGGTAGTGGGGTAGAATATTTCTAGTTCCCTTATGGCTCTAATCTGATAGTGGTAGTGGGGTGGTAGATGTCTAGGCTCCCTTATGGCTCTAATCTGATAGTGTAGTGGGGTTGTAGATGTCTAGTCTCCTTATGCTCTAATCTGATAGTGGTAATTGGGTGGTAGATGTCTAGCCCCTTATGGCTCTAAGATTATAGTGGTAATTGGGTGGTAGATGTCTAGGCCCCTTATGGCTCTAATATGATAGTGGTAGTGGGGTTGTAGATGTCTAGTCTCCCTTATTGCTCTAATCTGATAGTGGTAATTGGGTGGGTAGTTGTCGAGGCTCCCTTAGGACTCTAATTTGATTGGGGTAATAGGGTGGTAGATGTCTTTGTACCTTATGGTTCTAATCTGATAGTGGTAGTGGGGTGGTAGATGTCTAGTCTCCCTTATGGCCTAATTTCTGACAGTGGTAGTTGGGGTGGTAGATGTCTAGT